>NC_049988.1:11998334-12072404 GCF_000003815.2 Branchiostoma floridae
ACGTTAGGAGTTAGCCTCCAAGTTTGTTTTAAAACTGCACATTTTTGCTGTGGTCCGTTTGGACCCCAGAGGGACTGTACCCGTAAATGGCTCTTCAAAATGTACCCCTGGGGTCCAAATGGACCCCACTCGGGTGTTTGAGGGTTAACATCAAGGTAAGACATCCAGTAAGATATGCCAAATAGCAATTACTCAAGCAACAGTTTCCAAAAACACATTAAGTTGCTTGATTAATTGCTATTTGGCGTATCTGTATGTAACTTGTCTGTTCATAAGATTAACATCAAGGTTAGACATCTAATAAGATGCACCAAATAGCAATCACTCAAACAACTGTTTCCCGGAAAATCATATCAAGCTGCATGAGTAATTGTTAGTTTGGCGTATCTGTATGTAAGTTTTCTGTTCGTTAGATTAACATCGGATATAAACGACGCTCCCTCGCGGATCAGCAAGCACAAGACGTAAGGATAATCGACCTTGGCGTTGAACCATGCAAAAAGATGACTCCGACGTCCTAAGCCATTATTTTTCCAATCAGCCAGCTCTCGGCAATGCTACTTCACGACGCCAACTGCGAGGAGCGATCAATCATGCGAACCTGTTACACCCTGTCTGATCTGTTCTATACCCAACACATGTACAGCTCAATGGCAGACGGATAGTAGAAACTCTTGAGAACAAACCTGATGCGTTACGCCGTAATGCGGTTTACCGGGTATGCAATACAAACAAACAAACAAACAAACAAACAAATAAACAAACAAACAAAACTCCTATACGCAATTTTAGAGGATTTGATAAGAGGAGTTGGTCAGTGAATAGCGTTTTAGATATCAAATGAAACAGAAGTCCCGCAGCTCATACTGAAAGAAATTGAATCGTTGAAGAACATGGTGACAGGAATAGATGCTTGAAAATTATCACATTATCGCCACAAAGCTTGACAGCACTAGGCAAACTGTTTCCAGGTAAAACGATTACAACAATATCTTTACACTTATCACACAAAGCCTTCTCTTTGCTCCCTCTTTAAACGCAACAAGCATATACGGCGTTTTACGAGAGGTGTGTTTGACATTCGATTTGGATTGGAAGACAAATTCCCCTTACCTTAATTGAGAAACTGAACTGCCGGAATTGCATTTGTTGGAAGAATACTCCGATAAATGGTGTGGAAACTTGATGTTGGATATTAAATGATGTTGGAAACGACTACGACCTTTGAAATAAGCGGAGAACATTGCCAACACGAATGAGATCTTGCGAAGCAATCCGTTAGAAGTAATTTACAGCGTGGGTGGTGTCTCACTGGGCTTTGGTACGTTCTAGATGGAATTTATTGATTGACTTTGACTTCGTAATCGAAATATAATGTAAAACGTAAAAGCATGACTAAAAGACAACAAAATACACAAAGCGACAGTGACAGTGAGATACTCCAGTATGCTATCTACTACTGGTTTACATCTTAAACTACAATCAGATTTGCTGTACTTGGAGTGATATATCATAGATCCTTATATTGCTACGTTAGTTATGTCACAGCCAACTTGAAAATTCTACGACATAAAATCGTACGTCGTTCTACGACAAATATGGTCACGATGACACTTCCCATAGTGTAGTAGAGGTGAAATCATTGTTCCATTTCCAAGACGTCGTCATCTTAGCCTTAAAAATGGAGAGATTTGTAGATAGAGTGGGTGAGATGGGGCTCAGAGGATGCTTTAAGTGTTCATAAGGGGTAAGTAATGACAAACTGCTTGAAGAATTTTTCTGTGGTCGGAATATTACCGACATAGACAATTTAGCTCATCAGTTCAGTTCAGTTCAGGTCATCCTCATACGAGGTGCCATTAGCTCATACATGGATTTAAGTGAATGTATACAATATTAGAGACAACGAACTGCAGGCAATTTGTGATACGGGAAATATGAAATTGCCTTATTTTTGCATGAAGGTATGAAATTCTCATCTTAGGTGGCAGGTAAATATTGAAATGTCTGAAGTTTCTTACGTTGTCCTTAAAATCTCCTTGACGTTCCCGCAAGTGCTCTCTTCTCGCTCGGCCATAAAATCTATAAGGACCGAATGACGTAATAGGATAGGAATACCTGACATTTAGTGTGGTCTAGAGGAGCGATTTGGCCTCCTACTATTCCATTTGAAATTCTGAACCGTTGCAAATTGCTCATACAACCCGCGGAAATCGCATTTGCTGAGCACTCAACTGATCATACGGCATTTTTCCACCGCGGAGATGAAATCTAATATGCGAAGTCATAAAAACGGCTCGGAGTAAACTTCTGGGAGAACGTTTTCACTCGACGCGTATGGTGAAGATATGGTTCAAATCAGATTCATACTGAGATGCATAATATAATACCTACGCATTCAATGATCGTTCTCATGTGTTAAGCAAAGTTAGCTAGAGTGCACATGTATGCACACTCTTGAAGAAAGAGAGGACTTATTGAGCTTTGAGTGGGAGGATTTCATATGCATATGGAGAGAAACGTCGGTAGACAGAATGATAAGGTACTTCCTCGACAGTATCGACCTGTGAATGTTACATGGGGGCATTTTGTGCATAAATCACTAAGACTTCAGCAAAATGTGACTTTTAAAATTTTCTATCCTTGATGTCAGATAGGCAGATGTACCTAGTTTGCTTTGCTGTGCCAGTTCATTTGGAGTTGAGGAAGTTTTGTCCAAACAGAAGTAAAAAGACATGTAAGCTGTCTTCATCTTTATAGTAGCATATCTTGTTACAAAAAAAACTTCACAATTCACGTTTATTTTCTTTAGATATGAACACATTTCCATCTTACCAAAAAATGAAATTACAAAACGATGTAGACGTCTGCTCCATTTCTGAAACATGCTGAAACGAAGTTAAATGGCCAGTCTATTGCCGTGTCATGCCCCCACTTAGTCTATACCCAAGTGCATTTTCCAATTCTCCCTCTATTGCACGAATTAATATGACTTGACGAAGTTTAACAACACGCCAAAATGGCATTTAGTGCGTCGTTCAATCTACTGAGATTTGAAATACAGGACCGTTGCAAATTGCATTTGCCATTGGCTAAACCACTTGAAAGTCTGATAGGCATAAAAGCTGGACGTAACTGTTATTGAAGGCTCGACTTGACGTATGACACAAAGACGTCTATTGATTTTTATACGCTGTACCAATGATAAGACCATAACTTTGTGCCTTTCGCTCTTCTAGTTTAACGTATAGGTCTGAGCTACTAATAACGGCGGATCAACAGTTCACATTCGAAAACCATTATACTATTTCATTGCAACAAAACTCGTAAAAGTCTGCTATTGCATTTGCGCGATATTCATGGCGGTATTGTCAGGCTTAAGTGATAAAACGCGGCCCATTTAAAGTGATATGATTTCCATTTTGACATACCGACAATACGCTTTGACTTGCTGTGAAACGTTATGAAACGGTGCAAACTTGGCAATGATACAGAGCAAAAAAGAAGACAGCATGCCAAGTTTTCACACACTCTCTCTTAAAGGTCTACTACGCAGTTATTTGCGCTCAAATTTGAAATATTCTAGAACTAAGAAATCTCAGATTTACTACTACTTTTTGACACTTTTTGACACTTTTGTGTCATTATTTCACGTTTGCAACGTAGAGAATTAGCCTACAAACATTTCGTCCTACGCGCGCTGTAACTAGTTGACCCCCCTAGTTAGGCACTGGTGAGAATTCAAACAAGAATCAATCATCAACGGTCATTGGTCGGGAATCTCCGGTGACTTCTTGGTGCGTGACGTCATGACTCGCTTGTGAAACAAAATGGCCGGGTAGGCTCGGGCAGACACGGGACTACTCGGATTTCGTCGGTGAAGAAACAGAATGGCTGAAACCCAACGCGGGCGAGCAGATTCCCAGGTTTTCAAACGCGCTCGCACGGGGAAAATATCGACTCCTGACATGCCTTGAATAGTGTTCCGTAACGTGGTAGGCTTTATTCAACTAACTATATAAAGAAATGGCCGGAAAAGGGATTTTTTGTTTTCAGTTTGAAGCGCAAATAACTGCGTAGTAGACCTTTAAGTTTTTAATTTTCTATGAATTGTTTTCTTCAGCTATAAAAATGCAACCTCTCTAAGACCTAAATTGGATTTTTGTGGAGCTTTTGACTTTATACTTGGGATACTGCGCAAAATGTTAAAGTAAGAAAGACAACAAAATAAAGAAAGATTCGTCTTTTACATAATTTTTATGAAATTCGTTGAGCGCTCTGCCAAATTTCCGTCACAGCGAGTTCGGCGCCCTTGCGTAATGTTGGTATCAATTGGTGTTCTAAGTGCAGTTTGGAAGAGGGCCAGGGTTCGTATCCTGTACTTTGAGGGAACCGACACAAATAACATGTTCTCAAATTGCGGGGGTGACACATGTGCCGTGAATATAATGCAAATGCCTTTTATTAATTTTCTAAGTGCAGTCTGTAAGATGGACTGGGCCCATATCCTGCACTGCGAGGCCGAGGGAACTGACACAAATTACATGTTCTCAAAGTGCGGGGATGACACCCGTGCCGTGAACATAATGAAAATATGTTTTTATTAATTTTCTAAGTGCAGTTTGTAAGATGGACAGGGTCCGTGTCCTGTACTGCGAGTGAATTATAACAAATTACATGTTCTCAAAGTGCGAGGATGACACCCGTGCCGTGAACATAATGCAAATGTGCTTTTTATTAATTTTCTTACCTTGATTTCATATACGCATGCAGTTTGGAAGAAGGCCAGGGTTCGCCTCCTGTACTGTTAGGGAACTGACACTAATTACTTGTTGCCAAAGTACTGGGATGACACGTTGGCCGTAAACATAATGGTGTACTTAACTTGATTGTTTCGCCAATGCCGCCTGCGTAGTCAGAGACTATCATTAGGTCCTGGTCTGTGAGCTTGGGCTTAGGCTATAGGCTACAACACATACTGCATTTATCTATAAGTAAGGCGAACTGAGAGTTCAATATACCTATTGTTAACTTTCATGTGAAGACAGGATACTCTTTCCGTGAATAATACCACTGGAGCGCCAGTGTTACCAAAATGAAAACAGAATTGCAGCGAATGTCACTCGAAGACAGAAGGAAAATGTCCAGACTTTGCATGATGTACAAAATGACCAATAAACTGGTGGACGTACTGATATGTATCTAAAACCAGCTAAAACAAGTGCTTTTAAAAAAGCTGGCATTTTGCCAAGGTTTGCGTGTGTGAATGTTTTTTTTCTAGTTATTAGAATGTTATATAAATAGAACAGAATAAAAAAACCTGATATGGGCACATGGAGAGATTCACAAATATGCAAATGAGTTATGTCCTGGAATATGAAAATGAATATGTTTCGTGAAACTTTTTGTTATCCAGTATGCAGTTATTTTCGAGAAAATCAGTTTGTTCTTGTGTAATTCTGTGATATAGATGTTGTATGGGCATTTTATGGAAAGTTAGAAAGAAACATATACGCACGTCTCACGGTTCGTTCATTCAAACATCCCAACTGCGGAAAAATGCAGTAGAACAGGTGCAAAGGTGAGTTTTGATGTTCTGTACAAAAGTATTGTTCATTAGTATCTTAATGGATGTAAAAATTAGTATTTTAATGGATGTAAATAAGAAAAGAAAAAAAGTTGAAAAAAATCTACCTCCCCGGATTCGAACCGGGTGCATTGGTTTAGAATGCGTAAACTTTACCACTGCGCTAATGTGAACATGTAGCAGAAATGTCTGTTTTAACAGGTATACAAATGTTTGGCATGGATTGAACAGGTCCGTTCATCTCAACATCACTCCATCACAACAGCGACTACACTGGCCAGAAGGCATTTTGCGACTGCAAGTCGCAAAATGCAAAAAGAACAAGAAACGACCATGCCTATGCATGATTGATGTGTTTAAAAATTCGTACTTTCCCAGAACTATCGCAGAGTGGAATTTGTTATCACCAAGTACAGTAGGGGTATCTTCTCTGGATAGTATTATAGAACACTTGCAAATAGATGTGCATGTATTAGTTGTGACAGGTCGTTCAGTGTAATATAACCAGCTGCTGCCGCGCCGCCTGCCTGCGAAGCTGGTGTGTTACGCCGAGGGCGGTAATACCAGCAATGCAGATACAGATACAGCAAAAACAATGTCATGAAGAATTTTTGTCACCTGCCACTAGACGGTGATCGCGCTGCGACCTCACTGTGACCTAAACTGGATTTCTGTAACCCTTGACTTTATAGCTGGAATGTCATGCAAAATAAAGAAGTATGACTGAAAAGAGAATGGGTCCATTTTTTTCATGTAATGTTCCAGATATAATGTTTTAAGCCACAAGTTATTCACATCTCTCAAATAAAGTAATAAAAGATTACAAGAGTCCAGATATTGCAGACAGATTTGAATATTATATATGTTCAATTGCAACAACTCCTACAACACAAAAGTCGGTAAATGTATATATAAGAAGTGCTTTGTTATTAGAAAGCATTACGGCTTTACAACGGTAGTTTTCTTTTCGGTTAGATAACCAGGTTGCAAAACGGTAGATCGGAATATACGCACGCAAGTGTGAACGGGGTTTGCTGATTTTGCATGCAATTCACGGCTACGACTCAGTACTGTGCAGTACCGTCAGATTTGCTGTACTTTGCAAGGGTCAGCAATGTCCCGGGCGTGGTTGTCCGAGTTCCAAGAAGAGTATTAACGGGCGTAAGTAATGAAGCACCACTCTGGGAGTCTCAGTCGGGAGGTGGAATGATTTTGTGAGTGTTGGTGACTATATGGCATCTCTTAGCTCAGGTCAAGTTCACACGTACGTATATATTCGTAGTCCGTATAAAGTTCGTATGAAAGTAAGTATTAGCCTCTCCCAGGCTCCACAGGTCGTTGAAAAAATATTAGAAATTGGACAAAAATAGACAGATAACATGCCAAACGTGTTGGCAGGGTTTGCAAAACACACGCCTCGGTCAGCTAACTCGTTTGACAACTGTTTATATTTGTCCAATTTTTACTTTTTCTCCAGCGACCTGTGGAGCCTGGTAGAGGCTAAAAACTTCCATGATTATATGCATACTGACCTCATACTGACGTGAATATATACGCACCTGTAAACCCACGTTAACCCTCAAACACCCGAGTGGGGTCCATTTGGACCACAGGCGTAAACTTTGATGCACCATTTGAACATTTTTGATCTGAAGAAAAATTCCTTCCGTGACTTTGTCAGCCAATACCTTCTATATCTTCTCCTAAGTTTTCATGAAGATTGGTACAATACTGTGGAAGCTATAAAGAAAGTCCGTGATCAGTCCGTCTGGGGTCCAAACGGACCCCAGCAAAAAAGTGCAGCTTTTGAAATAAACTTTTGAGTCTAGCTCCCTAACTACTTATCGTATCACCATCAAACTTTCAGAGGATAATAAACATGTAAAACTAAATCTTTCTAAGAACTTCTGTGTCATCACCATATAATATGACGACATTATGACGTCATTTAGCTAATAAGGGCGGCCATCTTGGATTTTGACGAATGACGTTTTGTATCATGAAAATAGTATTAAATTTGATAGAATTCTATTGTTGTAAGAAAACAAGCATGGTTTACCAAGAAAAACTTGTTAAAATGGAAATTGGCAAATTTTGGCAAAACTATGCCTGTCATAATTCCGTTGCCATGGCAACCCCAAATAATGATAGATTTACTAAATTGACAAATAAAATTGGGTAACAATATTTTGTGATATATTACCAAGTTTCATAGCTTTAGCACTAGCTGTTCATGAGTTATGCGACATAAAGGTTGCTGAAGGCCTCAAAATTCCCCTCTCTGATCAGAATAGGTTTAGTGCAAAACATGGTCCTTCTGATCTTTTGCATAAATTATGATAATGAGGTGGAATTAGCAACACCTTAACATGTCAAAATATTCCTCTTACTTTGACGAAGCAATGTATGTACAATGATCACCGATAGGTATTGGAACTGAGATTTTATGAAGAAAACATTTTGGGGTCCGTTTGGACCCCACTCGGTCATTTTAGTCGCAAAAAAAGGTCGGGTGCTTGAGGGTTAATAGAGACCGTGCATCTGCGTCTATAGTCACGAAAATGTTCAAACTAAATTTAGGTAAAGTTAGATGAAATCATGCACGTACGTGTACTTTCCCCAACGTTATCTGCAATACTTTTTTTCCTGTTGATGGCTTCATCTCACGACTACCGTTCAAAGTCTACTTTAAGAAACAGAAACAAAAGTAGAAACAAATGTCATATTCTATAATGGTAATGCGTGTTTCATGCTTAAAAGCATTTTCTGGTAGACACCTTAAGCAATGTGAAGAAATTGTGTACTTGATGCACGTACATGTCTAGACTATGAGCTACGGAAAAGGCAACTATTCGCTTAATTGACTTCACGTGTTCAATTGTAAAAGGTGGGGGGAGGTTAATCCACTTCATTCCTCAATGTCATATCTATAACATCAAGGTTGAATGCAGTAGACTGGAATACATAATCGTCATCATCCAGGATTTTGTTTGGACGGTTACTTTTGTAGGTTTTGTGGACTAGCGAGCCCCAAGGCTTTCTAGGGGGGTTCGGGGCATGCTCCCGCAGAAAATGTAAAATTCAACCTTCTGAACTGTCATTTCCTCATTTTGTTGGAGAGGATCTCAAAGTTAAAAACGGAGACTGTCGGTAACAGCGCTGTCAAGACAGTATCAGTTGATCATTCTTTTTTTTGTACCTCTGACTGTGTGTGTGTTGGGGTGGGGTTGAGGGGTGGTTGTTGTTGGGGGTTGGTGGGGGTCCGAAACGCTGAAACCCTACGCCTGTGGGGTTAATTCAATTTCATATTTGTAGTACCAAGGTTGAATGCACTAGACTGGAATACATCCAGGAATTTGTTTGGAGGCGTGACTTTGTAGATTTTGTGGTTCTAGCGAGCCCTGAAGGCTCAAGACGAGGGAATAGCTTTCAACGGTGCTCCGGAGGCATGCTTTCTCAGAAAGTTTTAAGCATTCAACTCTCTAAAATAGCACTTCTTTTTTATATAATTCAAAGGGTGAAAACGGAGACTGTCGATAACAGCGCTATCAAGACAGTATCAGTTGGACATTCTTTTGGGTACCTTTGACTGCGCTCGCGTGTGTGTGATCGCGAGGGGCGGGACGGGGTGCTGTGAGTCCGAACCGCTCGGTCCTTATACCTATGGGATGGACCACGAGGCGTTCAACAAAGAAAACAAGCACATATCCAGAGAGTGTTTAACCTTTTTCAAAGTGAACCTTGGGTGCTGTCATTCTTGTGCCGCATTACACTACCAGTTACCAGAACAGCATTACATTTTGTCTCATGTATCTAAGGCTCTACGCTTCAAGTTTGATTGAAGAAAACCTTTGTAGTAGGTCAATTCCATCAAATCAAACGACAAAACGATTGCCCTATCATTGCGACAGCGCCGTTTCAATACTAACAATCAGAAGATATCCTCAGATATCAAAAGGGAAACATTATCCTTCTTCCAAATCATTCTCTTTCTGTTAACTTTACGTGTACGTGTGTGGACGTTTTTTCTTTGTTTGTTTGTTCATATCTATTAATGAAAATCCTTTTATTGGATCAGATTTGTTTGAATTTTGTTGGTAGTCAGGAAGGTCTAGAGCGAACAGGGCGACTTTGGGCACAGTATATCAGTATGTTCAGATTTTGGAGAATCATAGATCGACACCGCCACCTTGAAGATAGTGTGGTACATTCCGTTAAATCAGCTGCCGTTTGCCTGATGGTGGCTTGTGTTACAATTTGGGGCCAATTCGCTACTAGCCAAGCAGATGTTAGCCTTCCGCTCGCTGCACTGTATTGTTAACTGCCTACTGTTCTATTAAACAACTACATGGATACATATGGAGACAGGATGTAAAGAAATTGTAATTCCTGATAAAGAGTGTGTCAAACACCTTTGTCCTCACAGCAAACGCCATAATTGCTTCATGAAGTTTTATGTCCTCCGGACTCTTATTTTCTACGTGTCCGCACCACCAGTAGTCCATACGCCATATAAAAAAAGCTTTGAAATATCTTGGACTTTGTACAAGCTTAAATGCGAAAGGCCTCTATAAAGACAAATGCAGAGTGAAGCCATTTAACCAGCTTAAGGGATCGATGTCGGGTAGATGATAAACTATGTGCTGTCTTTCGTGACGCGTTTGATTCTCCTGCGGTGCCCGTGACTCTTTTATCTTGGTCTGTGATTCATGTGGGCGTCACGCATGGTAAGCCGTGCACGCAGATAAGGATAACGAGATATAATGGGAAGGTAAATCTGCTTTGGGGGAATGATGACAAAGACCAAAACTATGTTTTGCAGTAAGGCCGTACTAATTTGGTTACATGGATGTCTTCATCATCTTGGGCACTCCTAAACTAATGCCAGTGTGCAAAGAAAAAAAACGTTGGGCAAGAAAGGTTGCGTTTACAGATCTAGAAAGGTTGGGAATTGATGAGTGTTTCGCTTGCCCATCTATCTAGCCAAAATGGTATATATAGTGATCAGTGGAGGTGGACTAAGGCTAACAAGGCTGGCATCCAGACTATATAATATCACCCTCCCTCACTCGCTCACTAGCTCAGGCTATCGCTCTCTCTCTCAAAAGAACGATCATTCACACAAGGACTTGGCAATGAAATCAGCTCATAACATTTATCGCCCTGGGCCATGTATATATTTTTCCTGGTCCCGTCTAATTCCTTATATCCCTTGACATATGTAGCACAATAGAAAACGACAAGACTGTGTGTGTGGTGACATTTGTCTACCCGTCAGTGTAACTTACGATAAACGCCCATCTTCATTAGTCTCTCGCGCCGTTTCATATAACCTAGGCTTACAGGTTCACATATTTTATCAGAGGGGCCAGCAACCCCGTAGTGGCGCAGTAATTTACGCCAAAAAGCAGTTACTCAAGCAACTGGATATGATTTTGGAAACGGCCAGACATTCCATTTCATATAGTATACACTATCTTTCGTCCGTGACACTGAAGAGATTGGAAGAAACTGTTTTTATACCATAGCATTCTCCTACGCAGAGAGTCCAACGCGCGTTTTGCGACGCTGGACTCTCTGCGAAGGAGAATATACCATAGCTATGAATGCAAAGGAGCTGAAGACAATATTGGATGCTCAATAGGAAACAAGATAAGACAGACTCAAGCTAGAGACAATTTTAGATTCCAATAAGACCGTTTCCAAAACCATATCGAGTTGCTTGAGTAGCTGCTTTTTGGCGTATCTTATTACCTGGATGTCTAACCTTCAATTTGTTACAAATGGCCGCCTATAACCTAGGGGGCTTGGTTATAATTGTAGCGTGCTGTGTCGCTTGGTATACAATCAAAAGTGAACAAGTGGCCACCTCTATGTAAGAACCACCTGTCCTTGATATACAGTCAAACCTGTACAAGTGGCCACCTCTACATAAGGAACAAGTGCACCTGGCCAACGTAACCGCTTTTTGGTGGTCCCTCAAATGATATCCCCCCTTGACACAAGCGTTAAGCACCCTGTCTATATTGATCACCTGTCCGCATAGACCTGATCTTATCTGGTTTCAGATTTAGCTGTATGTAGAAGCAACCCACCAGGGTGCGGTATATTTACTCTTAGTGCACGAGCCAAGAATGCGAATTCAAGCTGCGCGTAGCCTTACTTCCAGTGGTTTTGCACTTCATGATATACATCCTGGCAGGTGTCCCAGAATGGGACACTGTACATGATTGCCCTGTCTGTTCTTCTACATCAAATACCGTCCTGTTAAGCTCACTATGATAACGCCTTGTGGGCACTGTGTGATATGCGTAGTCAATCTGTATATCTCATTCAGAGCACAATCATAACAATTAAGCTGGCTCTGTGTGCAATCCGTCCAGCCCATATGCACACAATAAAACAAATTACATCCACTTGTGTGGCGTATCGGGTGGTACTTGCCGTTTTCATCCAAGCCAATACAGTCAAAACACTGCCAAACTATCTCCATCATATAGTGCTGTAATACATTTTGAAGCTATGTATTCTGGCAAAGATCTAAAGTGGTAATTAGTATCAAATTCTTTTCGCTCACTGTTATTGTTACCGTGCCAGTACTAGGCGTGAGTTAGCCACAAGTGTGCCATCTAATATTAGCAGTATAATTCAAACCGTCTGGTTGGCTCTATCTTTGTAACGGTTGACGGCTGCCAGACCCACAGACTAAACATTGTTGACGTTTTTTTTCATCTATGACAAATGTTCCACACAGCAGTGGTATCAAACTGCAATGTTTCAATTAGAACAAGTGAGATGACCCGGTGGCCTTGTGGTTCGGGACGCTGACTCAAGACCCGGAGATCCCGAGTTCAAATCCCTAACTACGCCAGATGTTGTGCGCTTGGAAAAACACGTAACACCAAATATTTTCACTCCATTCCTGTGTAAATGGGTACCCAGCTTAGGCTAGGAGCGTCTCTTTGGACAGGACATCATACCTATCGAGAATCTTTTTGTTCCATTCCGATGTGTGTGTATCAAATAAATCTGTCCGGATATGCAACTTGATCTGTACAGTACTGGTGTGTTTACCGGATATACAATACAAATAAACATGTAAAAAGCGTTTGTTTTATTCCTTGACTTTAACTTGTATATTTTACTATGACAATACGCCATTTACGTCCACATTCCTGTACTTTATGTTATTCATATAGTAATATGTAGTGCCATTGTATAAATTGATCTATTACTGTTGCCTTACATTGTACCATGTACAAATGTCGTCCAATAAAGTTCATTCATTCATTCATTCATTCATTCTTACAATGAGTCAAGCACGCAGTCTTTCTAATCACTTTGTTGATTAACGTCTTTTAGATACTGACCTAAGTTATGACGAACAGTTTACGACAAACAAACACGATGAGAAGTAGGAACCGACCTGCATGAAGTAGTTGACAAACTTGCACATGAAGAGTCCGTAGTTCCAGCTCGTCGTGGTGAAGCCAGCAGCGGTGAAGGGAACACAGCACAGCAAGAACGACACGTCTGTCACCGCCAAGTTCACGATGTAGTAGTTGGTCACTGACTTCATCTGGTCATACTTCCACACCACGTAGATGACCAGCAAGTTCCCCATCAAGCCGACCACGCAGATCAAACCGAAGACGATCGGCCCTGCAATGGCCTCGGCGCCGAGGGGAGACCCACCCGTGTCCGGTAAAGACTTAACGTCGCTGATGTCATCTTCTGGGACCGTGGAATTCTCCCACGTTGTGTTGTTAGCCATGGTTAGACCGTGAACACTTGCAGCACTGTACGGTAGAAACAGAATCGTGCTATCATCGATCAAGTCATAGTGTTGGCAGTCACCTAAATAGTGGGGGAATTTCGAGAGGTTTCCCAGCTGTATGGGTGAAGAAACAGCTTGTCAGCTCCGGCCAGAACCAGTACGTATACGCCCAGGAAAACATCACAAGCAAGTGGCAAGAGCTGGCGCAACGGTAGAGATTCTCTAAGGGTCACGTGACGGGGGAGCCAGCACCATCTCATCATCAATTGATTTATCATACAGGTAGTTAGGCCTAATGCCATGTCGATTTGATTATATGGATGACATCTTCTGGGAACCCAAAAACTGATGCGAGCGTGCGAATAAAAAAATAATATGTTTGACTAAAATAGTTACCTTCACTTCAGCATGAAATCTAAGTGTTGAGAAAGGTTGAACAATGACGGAACACAACTTTTCGGTAAGAGCGACGGAATCTTTGCTTGTATTATGATTAGATTATAACATTGGAAATGCATTTCAGTTTCACATTGTTAAACAGTTGGCTCACTTCGGCCAAAATCTAAAAAAAAACTACATTTTTCATAGGCCTTAAGTATCTCACTGTACTTGGGGCACCGGTTGTGCTATTTTCGCCGATTTTTCATAATATAGGTTTTGTGTAATACGTAAAAGTATGGCTTGGAAGAAGAAAAAGAACTTTCTTGCAACGGGTACAATGTATGACAATCTGTGTATACAATACGCAAAACATTCGTTCTTTATCTTTGAAATTCGTTAAGTATCTTTCGAACCCCGCAGTGCCGCACCGGTGCCCCAAGTGCAATGAGATACTACCATCTTTACTAGTCTCCAAGCAGACCCTACGGTGGCTTAGAGATAGTATTAAAGGTGGCCAAGGAGTATAACCGGCTCCGGTCCGTTTAACTCCCTTTGGCCGACTATCTCCCTTTGGCCAGCTTTGATACTACTGTAAATGCAGAAATGTTCGGAGTGGATAAATGTTCGCGGTTTTCGCTGCGGACGCCTCACCGCGAATTTAAAACCACCGCGAACATTTTTCCATAACAGTAAGAGATTACAGCGCATGGTGCTACCGCGAAATTAAAACCACCGCGAAATAAAAAGTCTATTTTCCGGCTACCGCGAAATTAAATACATTTACAGTATCTCTAAGGCACCGTAGGGCTAGACTCCTGGATGGGGCAGAAACTCACTATCACGGAAAACTCGCTAGATATCACGGCAAACTCCCTTCCTCAACAAACTCCCTTTCCTGGCACAATAGTCATAGCCAACGTTGAAAATCGGGGACCAACGCCCCCCCCCCCCCCAAAAAAAAACAAGACTGCAAGGGAGTCTACCGTAGGGTCTGCTTGGAGACTACATCTTTACCGAGATCTTCCCAGGGATCGTCAGCGGACACGTCTCTGCACTGATCTGTTCACTGTGAGGGCATGTGGGAGCGATGTGATTGACAGCTTTGTCAGGCTACACCTTCTGATTTCGGAAACTTAACCTGACCGGGTCACCGATGTGAAGTGAGGGATTTTGGAATCGTACCCATAAAAAGACGATGAAGGACGGCTCTCTCTAAATAGAGTCAACCAAGACTGGATATCTATTTTAAGCGGATTGTGCTGCATTACGCCTGCTGTGTACACATCTCGGAACAAGAGTTCAGAGACTTCATACCTCCGCGAGATATAGGACCTCACTCAAGTTCTTGTAGTATGTTGTCTCATTGATTATGCAAATAAGGTGGCAATTAGCATACTTGATATTGGTTGTGGTCTTCTCTACCCAATTTACATACGTTGTATGTGTGAAGGTCCTAACATTTGGCAGAATTCTGTTTTAATATTTCATCATTGATTATGCAAATGGTTTCTTTTTCAAAAATCTACGCACGTCTATACACATCTATCACTAAGGAATTAACTGAAGGCATATCGATTATTCGAATTCCAAAGGGCATAGACGCTAACTGCAATTAACAAGTATAATCATTTACGTCTCGCCTGCCATGAAAAATTCGATGTTCAAAGCATTGAAATCCTATCATGAAAAAACAACAACTGGAATTGCAGTATTTCATTACCGATTTTACAAAGGTATCCCTATCTTTTCATAATTTTTCTGTACATCTAAGTCTATAATTTTGTCTGCATCTATGTCTGAGCTACCTCCCTAAAAGCATTACAATCTGTGTCGTTACTTTCTTCAGTTACAGAAAGACTCTGAAATATTTTAACAGAAATGTCCATATATATGAATCGTATATCCCTTTTTTCAGTCACGAATCCAAAAGATCAAAGCCACAACATTTACAGGGCATAAGGTACAAAATGCAATATGTAATAAATCACCTAGCCTGATTAAATCTCGCAGCCCGCCAAACATTCGCCGGCCAGTTACAGTACCCGAACAGCAGAGATTGTGTTACATAGACTAGCAAATCCACCAGGGGATTCATAATCGACCTTCAGTTTCGTCTTACCAAGATCTACTCACACATCAAATATCATCACAGTGTATCCATATTATCTAAAATTATCAGAAGGCAGAACAAACAAACAAACAGACAAACAAACAAACAAACAGAAAATGCACACACAAACGGAAAAACAGATAAACTGACACAGTAACAAACAGACATATACCATCGTTATGTAATCATAGCGTGAAAGGAATAATAGATGATATCAAGAGACAGTTTCCATTGTGTGCGTGTTTTCCCTCAACGTCAAATGAAATCTAAGTTGTCGTCCAAGGACGTTGCTGCCAAACTGGATATCTGAACCAGATGTAACCCACTACTCTTCGCACGAGTTGGTGATAAAGTTGTCTGGTGTGGTAAATGTACGTCCGCGACCCTTTCCTCTTATAGGTAAGCCTCGTGACCTTTGCAGTTTACTTCTCCACTAAACCACTAAATCCGCCTAGCTAAGTTTCGTCCTGGCGTTTTACTTTGCAGTCCTGTTTTCTTAGACTTAAATTGAAACCATGTTTTAGAGTGGATTTTGGCAGCAGTGTTGTCAGACACTTCAAGAAGATTTGTCTAATGGTCGTGAGAAAGTGCAGATGTGAGCGAAAAGGTATAAAGATGTCTGCCAGTAAATTCCATAACGTGATCCTTGCGTTTGACCCACATAAACGTCGCAACAAAAATGGCACTTAGATGGGTAGTGAGGAGGAGGCTGAACTTGCTAAGTGTCATTGAACTTCCAACGCGAAGTTGGCCGGAAGCGGAAATGAGATCAACCAATATTAGTTTCTGGTATCAATCTGGTATCCTCCTCTGATTTCTCTCCGTTGTAGCCATTTTCGAACCAGGTATAATGGGCATGGAAACATGTTTTGTGGCTTACAGCCTTACAGGTCCAAGAAAATAACAACAGCGAAGTAGAGGAGAGTTTATTTTACCGAGCTTCTACAGTCAAACTTGGTCTAAAACAGAGGCAGTTGTTTACATGAAGACAGGATTTTAAAACGCCAATGGACGTCGGATACCCCACCAAACAGAATCCTTTGTTGTGAAATTGACCATTGTTTTGAGTATCATCTATACAATGTACCTGTACATCGATTTGTGTACAGGTACCCACCCCTATTCTCTATCGTTTTGATGGTTTCGTTCTCGCCCATAGGTAGGGTGGAGGGGGGTTCGAGCAGGTGCCATGTTGTGTTGATCAAGTGAGCCCCCAAGTCATGACTTACATCCATCACGCTATATTGCGACTGTAACTCGCTGCCTCGATTGTCTCTCTATCTAGATCTATATGCTCAAGTCATCTGCAATGACATCTCAGCCGCGGTACAGTTCGACAGTTGGTTTATTCTATCATCCGGTGCAGCCTCTGTGTATCTTGGAGGTAAAAGGTGAAGAAAAATGGTGTCCAATACATATTGTGGATAGGCAATGATTGTGGAACCACAAGTATGTGCGAGCTAGGAAAAAAATACATAATTGATGAATTATTCAACGCACGTAATGCTACTCTATCTTTGAGAATGAGCATTGCTGAGGAACAGATCCACAAGCATCAGATGGGGTGTAGTGGTATGGAACATCCCATTCGCACACAATGATCCCAAACGACTGCGTACTGTGCACCACTGAAACCCAACACACACAGACTACATGTAATGCATTAATAAGCTGCAATGTATTCCCAAAACCACTCTATTTCTTTCCTTCTATGTCCTCCTAGCTTAGGGAAATGCCACCATAGCATGATATAATGCCTATCATTCATGTAATCTTACGCTCCCTTGATAGCAAACGGTGATACACTGCGAAACCAATTAAAAGACAACCTACGGATTGGCTTACCTCCTTTTTCTGTCGGTCGTCAATCAAGTGTTGATAGCCTCGGATTAAACCTTCAAGGTAGAGGGGCCACAGTGCCAGCAATAGTTCGGTTATAACTCAGCCATCTCTTCATCGGTAGACCGTTACTTCAATTACAGCAAAACCAATAATTAAAACTCAACCTAAGGATTTGCATATCTCTTTTTTTCTGTCTGTTTTCAATCACGTTTTGATAACCTAGGATTTCACCTACACGGTAGAAGGGCCTCAGTGCCGACAATAGTTCGGTTCTAACATAGCCATCGCTTCCGAGCGGTATACCGTTATTTCAATAACAGCAAAACCAATGATTAAAGCTCAACCTACGGATTTGCATATCTCTTTTTTCTGTCGGTCTTCAATAAAGTTTTGATAACCTAGGATTTCACCTACACGGTAGGGGGGCCTCAGTGCTGACAATAGTTCGGTTCTAACATAGCCATCGGTTCCGAGCGGTAGACCATTACTTCAATTACAGCAAAACCAATAATTAAGGCTCAACCTACGGATTTGCATACCTCCTTTCCTGTCGGCCTTCAGTCAAGTGTTGATAGCCTCGGATTAAATCCAACACGGTAGAGGGGCGCGATGTCGACAATAGTTCGGTTCTAACTTAGCCATCTCTTCAACGGTAGACCGTTATACAGCAAAACCAATTAAAGTTCAAACCTATGAATTTGCATAGCTCTTATTTCTCTGCGGGCTTCAATCAAGTGTTGATAGCCTCGGATTAAACATACACAGTAGAGGGGCCTCACTATCGACAGAAGTTCGGTTCTAACACAGCCATCTCTTCAACGGTAGACCGTTACAGCAAAACCAATTAAAGATCCAACCTTTGCATTTGCTTACCTCTTTTTTCCCTTCGGTCTTCAATCAAGTGTTGATAGCCTCAGATCAAGAATCCAACATACTCGGTAGAGGGGCCTCAGTAGTTACCCAGACATCTCCTCAACCATAGACGGCTCCTTCAATCACTACACACTGCGACCCACTTTCGGAATGACCTTGCGAGAGGTGAACGTCTGGGTCTGGCGTCCAGCACAGATAAGCAACTGTTAATGATAACCCGGTACTGCTTTATAGTTCGACCAGTGTTCAAAGTCCGTGGATGGGAGCGCACACAAGCACATGCGAGGCGTCTGGGGGATATCCTCTGGTAACCTGGTTATGTCAGTTGAAGACGTCCATCTAGTATGATCTATAGGCAGCTTATCTAGGCGATAATCCCTCGAGGGAAAGTTAAGTTTACTGTGTGGACCTGGGCAATCTCCCCTTGTCATTACAGAAAATGTAATGATAATGAAACACAGGAATAGGTAACTTATTGTGTGATTTGTAAGAATTCTCCAGAGTTTTGTTTCGGAGCTCAGATGTCGATGAAGAGCTCATGCATCATTCAAACCTCGTCACGACGTCAGGCAGATGTTTGACTTCGCCGCTGCGACCTATTTTCGGCAGAAGTGTTTATTTTTCTCCAGTGGACGCGATGCGCAGTTAGGGTCGGGGAAGCACATGCTCTGTAAGATTAGTCCATCCCTTTATCCGGATTAGGGCAGATGGCTGCGCCTTTTGAAGAAGCTGCCAATGTAAAGCTGTGGTATCCATCGCTCGGGGCTACGGCATCAAAGGTGGAATCATCTTTTAAGATATAACGCAAGTTCACCTTTATTCGCGGGGTAACCTTTATCCGTTGTTTTAAGTTAAAGACTAGGGTATTTAGGCATATCAAGTCGACGGACAGTGTTTTCAAACTGCAATACCAATAAAAAAAGCAATTTGAAACCACTGTTCATCGAGGTGATATCCCTAAATTCCCTGTTTGTAAGCAGAACGGATATAGGTTACATCGCGGATAATGGTGAACTAGCGATACAACTTTTTCACGCGGCGGACATAACAGAACAAAAAAGAGGTCATCAAGGCAAACAAAAATAGTCATAGACTCATATCCCATTCTATTTTGTCACAAACTATACTAATATTCTAGATATAAGATCAAATAATAAATACTATAAGTAGTGTTATGCACAAAAAAAATATAGCAATTTAGAGCAGCGCAGAGAGGCAAAATAAAACCATGATAATTCAAATAATTTGACAGACATGCAACCATTGGTCGATTTGCTAATTACCATGCTCTCATTGGTTGAACTGCTAATTATGAAAGACAGTCTTTTGTTTGAAACATTGGCCTTGTTTTCGATCTGTCAAGTTCGCTAAATGAGAAAGGTGTATAATCATCTTGTGCGTAGTGCAACAATTATCCCTAAGTTCAACTGGATGAAAACGGAGATTTACTTCCGGACTTTTCGAGTGACATCCATCACTCTTCTTCAACATCACTAGAATGTACATCTAACTAAAAAAAACGGTCGAACATGTAAGGGTCGTATGTAAATGTCACTCATATGTACATATTGTATTCACATTTTAGATACATGTACTTGCCACAGCGGACGAAATAAAAAAATAGCATTCTTAGGACATGACAACTAGAGTATCTAAGAACTCAGGATCGGCGATATGTTAAGACTTGACCACGGTCCACTGCGCACGGATGTACGCATTGATGTTGAACTTCAGCAGCATGGATTACTCTGAAGAAAAGAGCGTTGAATATTGGTATTTGACCCCCTTAGTGAAGTACCTAATGAACTTCAGTAAGCTACATTGATGATTCTGTTACACAGGGCAGGATAGGTAGACTCAAAAGATATTTCTCTTTCCAACGAAAGCTCAATACACCATGATATAGAATCGTAGACTCTATTCCAATGTAGAGACATCGTAGTGAATGAGCACTTACGAATTCCCCGTACTCACTGTATAATCAGCACTTGTTGAGTTTTCCTACAATATCTTTTATGTAGACTCAAAAGAAATTCCTCCCTTTCACAAAAGCTTCATACACCATGAAATAGAATCAAAGACCCTATTCCAATGTAGAGACATCGCGGTGAACGGGCACTTACGAATTCCCCGAACTCACTGTATATTCAGCACTTGTTGAGTTTTGCTACAATATCCTTTCCCAAAGTAGACTTTCGCGATTCTCTTCTGTTGCAACATTCTTTTCTGTTTACTAACAATGTTACCCCTTTTCCCCAAAAGTTTGGGTCGGTATATCGTCAAAGCATGCTAGTTCTAAGTGTTATTCATTGTGGGCATCCACTTCTGCACAACCCATATTTTAACATGCCCACAACTGTGGACCCTTTCATCCATATTTTCAACCTGGGTAACTAGGTGAGGGAAGGGCCCTTTCAGTTCTAGAAGCATCTATATTTATTTCTGTAATCTTTATCCAGGGTGGTCCAAGCTCAGTGCTCTTGCACTGCTTTTCAGTGGAGCCCTGCGTGTTACATAAAAAGAAATTAAACATATTCATCACAAACATAGGCAAACATAAATAGACAGCAATAAATGAAATGATTAAATAACAATGGTAATGAAACTGATGTAAACAATAATACTAATCATAACAATAGATGCTGCTAGTGATGATGATATCAATACAAATGATGAATAAAAATAATGGTACGAAACTAAAGAAAACAATAATGATAATAACAAAATAAATACTATCAAGTTGTCATTTTCATTGGGTGGTCAGAGGTCAGGCTAGCCAAGCCCTGCATTTGGTTTTAAAGGTAGATTTTGATGTGCAGGTCTTTACAGATGGTGGAAGACTGTTCCATGCAGTAATACCTCTATAAGAGAACTTGCGCTTTCCACATTCTAGCCGTACAAGTGGCAGTTTCAGGGATAGATTCTGACTGTGCCGGGTGGGATAGCTGTGAGAGTCAGACGTCCTTTGAAAACTATTGATGTAATCAGGAAGTTCATTGTTAACTGCCTTGTACATTGATTGTAGCAGGTGCAAGTTTCTCCTGGATGTTAAGGTTTTCCAGCCCAAGGCAGATAGCTCATCAACGCCACATATTGAATTGAAGATGACATTTTCTTTGCACTTGTTATCGTTTAGGCCGGAAGGAGGTAGGCTCTTATCTGTGACCCGGATCACTGGTGAATATTGCACGTGGCGTCTTCATGTCTGAAGTAATCGTTACATGCAGAGTGTTTTCATACATTTCACTCAAAAGTTTTCAAACATTTTATTTAACAACGGAAAGAATGCGTACTGGATATGACTCGATATGGATATGAAAATTGTGAAAAATAGTCATATGAAATAGGAATGTTTTATTCTTAGATAGCCAGGAGGAATTTACCCACCGATTTCTGGAGACTTGGAGGACTGAGACACTTAGAGGGAGTCAGGCAGTTATTTTTCCGTGGGAACCTGCTAAATCGACTCGATAAGGTAATCTGTTGAAAGGAAATAAATGCAAGTCACGGGGGGGGGGGGGGGGTGAATCAGACACAGAGGCTCTCTTTATTTGTTTTCCTATTATTGATATGTAGTTGAGAAATTTTGGTAGAAAAGTGCCCCTGGTGCTTATAATAATACGGATCTATGAGAATTGCCAGAAGCACTGAGTGAAATGTTGAAACATTCAAATCTTAACGGTCAGTGTAACCGTCTGCACCAATCAGAAAGTGTTTCTTCCCCTGGCGTATCCCGGTTCAATATCATTCGTCCGTTCGTTCACCTTTGTGTGACGTGAACCATGTTTTAGAACGAGACATGCAGCTTCAATTTCCGCTTTTCAAATAGAGCTTCTGCAAAGATTCATAGCGGGGGGAGAAGGTCTTTATTGGACCATTCTTCTTCATCTTGAACAGGAAAATATAGTAGATGCGAGCAGCGTCCGCCCGCTGTGAATTGGCAAGCCTCCAATCAACAATCCAAGGAAAAATATTTATCATTTTCAGACTTGCCACTTGTTTTATGTCTAGTTGAAGTTCAAGGTAATGGGAACTAGCTGTAAAAGTTGTCTTTCGTTTTTTTGGGCCAGGGCAGATTTTAGGGTAAAATTGCCGTTAAGATTTGGAAAACAACTCGAAATAGTAACCCGACGATGAATTTAAATATCATAACACATAGAAGAGACTTGATGTTATTTTCACATGTGCAACCATTGAATTTGGGATCACTTAGCCGTGTCAACTAATTGGGCTTGTGGTATGCAGGACTGGTGTGGGTCTTTAAAATTTCACTTGTCGATTTAGGTAGGTATCAACTCTCTTTGCATAGTTCTCGAGAGACACCGCAGGGTTTGATATGTTGAAACAGATGCAATTCTGAAATGACTAATGTAGATATGTTGCAGAAGGCGAGGGGGCATCGAACGTAATTTGCAGACCATCCTACAGCGCCACCTTGTGACACTAGTTGCAAATTCAGGAGTACGCCATCGTCAAGGTAGCCGGGCCACATGCATTTACAGTAGCAGAACACAGTATTTAGCAGCGAACCCCGGCGGTTCATGACGCGGGTATCTGTATCTGTATCTATATAGCCGGTATAACCGCCGTTCGGCGTAACACACCAGCGGGTACATAAAGTTGTACGGATAAACTTGTTAAGGAGACACTGAGGTAAAAAGCCTTATTTGAGGGGCAGCCAGATATAACCTGTGCTGCGTGATCAAGGAAGGTGTCGACTCTGAGACTGTATGATTTGGACTGTGAAAGTTTTCTATTTCGTGTATAAATGCGCCCTATTACGCAACTGCCCTTCTAGTGTGAGCCGGCTGCAGCTATGTGACCCCGCAGAGCGGCGTTTCAGAGTTGTCGTGAGAAGGCGATGCGCCGACAGGATTTTTTTTTTGTTTTTCAATATTTTGTGGCTTGTACCCTGAAATCGAACATATCCGTTTTTTGGTATTTCTAAAGTGCACCCTACTATATTTTCCGCGTCGAAGCCAGTCACCTTGAAGCCCTTAACTATAGAAATCCCCATAGGCCGAAAACTGTGTTCTGCTAACTTTAGGTGACTGCTATTTAGGGAAAACATTCTATAGTCTAAACAATAGGCTTTCATCGTATCATAGCGTTTTTACTTTTTCTCAATAATCTGATTGTTTCGAATTCGAAGATCGTTCCCATCAATGTAATACTCTGACCACAAATATGACCATATGATGATTTATTTGGTATAACAGTTTTGATCATGACTTACACTAAGAATTGTTTTAAATTGCGATAACCTTCTAAGAAATGTTGAAAACTTGTGTACATACTTTAGAGGCGTGTCTATGATCTAATGTATTTGAATTGTTGCGGCATACTGGCATAGTAGTCCTGATTACGTGAATGTTGGAAGACCTATTTTTGGTCTAAATGTTTTTCTTATATCGGTTCTAAACCATCATCAGCAACAGGTTATATGTAGTTAATTCTTTTGACAATGTTACCCTATACTTTATAACAGTCAATGAAACTATATTGAACCCATAGCTGCTGCATATACTTGCATTTCATATAGCTTTACATAGAGGGCGTCCAACTCTTGTTTCGCTGCCACACGTCTAGCACTTCTACGCATGTGTTCACGACATATCATATCTAATAGTCTATTTCAAAAGGAGGTAGAATAGGGGTTGCTGGTACTATAGAGCAAATCTATTTAATTTACAAATATAATTTATATTGGCCTCTCATTACGTCTATTCATGGTTATTTACAAGGACTTTGTAGACCATTTCATCAATGGATGATAAAGATTCCAGTCTTTTCGTAAGAGTTGCGTTATAAATAATAGAACCTATAGTGCATTATATTAGACACTGGATATATAGATGGTTTCGCCAACTAGAGTTAATGAAAGTTCCAGCTCATATGTAAGCTCATATCTACAAGGTATCCGATCCATCAAAGTGAAATACTATGTCCATCTAAGCAGACATTGTAGGATATTTCATTGTGAAAAGTCTACGCAGCCAGGAAGGAAAAAAGGCTTCCGAACAACGTAGTTGTTTGTGTCGAGACTTCGCCACTGTGATGCCGTGTGAACCGGATCCGGAAGTGACGTCACCCCGTAATGGCGTCTGGTAGGGTTGAGTCTGCGCTGTCCGGTAAGCAGACGGGACAGCACACACCTGACACGTACACGGGGTTCGCACACGACGTTGTTGGGCAGGACTGAAACACAGTTGACACATTGAATACTTAAGTTAATTACGTACCTATAGCAACAAGAATACCTCTCATCACCTTTTCACTGCCCCAACAAATTTGACCAGCGTGTACTTCTTCTAGACAGACGAAAGTTAGAAATACTTCAGCTGGTATTGAAACTTTGCTGTCTTCCAAAAGCAATGCAACACGTATGGTTGTATTGTTGCATTGTGTTCTGTTGTATTTATTAGAAACGAAACGTTTTCATAATCAGTCGCCATTGTGATACTATGGGAATCTCTGTTGCATATTACTAAACTTTTGTTAGCATACATTTTTGCTTACATTATCTATTGTACATAGTCAAAACACGGTTACGTTCAATTCCCGTCTACATGTACATATTTGCGTTTATGTTATTGAGCTCGACAACACTGTGCATTGAATGTTCATTGTCTTTGTATATTGTGATCTAAAAACAAAAACAAATTTGTAATAGATATAAAGATGAAGCATCACACTCGCATATATCCCTATAGTTTCAAAGTAGAACTCTTGAAATCATTTCAACCAAAAGCAAGTACTAAAGAGATGCTCCAAACAAAGAAATAAGCAAGCAAGCCGCTGAATGTCAAGGAAAGAAGCTATACATCGACATGGAGATACATGCAGAATAATGAAGTTTGGAGATAACACTTACCACCACCATGCAGGACAAGAAACCGTCGCTGCAGTAGCACTGTTCGCAGGGCCCCACCGCCACCCACATCCCTTCCGGGATCTCTCTCTCGCCGAAACGACACGACGACCGAGCAAGGCTGTTTATTTGTCTTCTCGCTGGAAAACAAACAAACAAACATCACCAGGTCTACTTGACTACTTGTTTATCGGAAATATGGTACAGCTTTTAAGTACAGATAACATTAACGTTACTACAAATCTCTATACGGCAGCGCTGATTACGAGTACACACTATGGAAAGTGTTAAAGGACTCTGGAGTAAATAACTTTAAACAGAATGTCAAAGACGCCACAAAGGTAGGATCTAATAGCAGACGTTGGAAGGGAAGAACGTTATGATATTTATTTGACTGTCCTGTCTTCTGACATGCTATCGGTAGCATCAGTTAGAAAAGCTGTGCGATCGTCCCTCCCAACACGTGCTTGGATACTGTCACAAATGCAGTAAATGTCATTGTGAGAAAGAAAGAAAGAGCACTAAATGTTTCTTGGACATAAGAGTTGGATTCAGCTAGATTCTTCACACACGCGATATCAACAGAGAGGCTCTGGTTTCAGAAAATTGGGTCAAATAGCTCAGAAAACGTTTCTTCTTACCATACACTCGCTTGCTTCCCTGAAACGCATGCGCGCCCTCTTGTGGACCCTTACACGCTGCACAGCACTGCCCGGGTATTCTCTCCACCTCAGCACAGTCCTGGGAGTAGAAACACTGCATGGAGCTGCAGTGGAGCTTGCCGTCGTTGCAGCTGCACCTGGTGCAGTCGTTGATTTTCTCATAGGAGCCGTCTGCGATGACTAAGCCTTCGAAGGAGCAGTCTCCATGCTTGAAACTGTCTGCTGAAAAATAAGATAAACGTTGTACTAAATTTAGTTACATTTGAAGACTTCCTATCAAGCAAGCAAGCAAGAAACCAAGCAAGCAACCAAGCAACCAATTATGCAACCAAAAAAACAGCAAGAAACCAAACAACCAAGCAAGCAACCAAACAAGCAAGCAAGCAAGCAACCAAGCAAGCAAGCAAGCAAGCAAGCAACCAACCAACCAACCAACCAACCAACCAAGCAAGCAAGCAACCAGCCAGCCAGCCAGCCAACCAACCAACCAACCAACCAACAAACCAACAAACAAACAAACAAACAAACAAAAGAGCCAACCAGGCATACGAACACAATCGTACTTACCCTTGTTTGCTTTGTCCACGTGATCCCATTTCTCTGCGCACACGTGACACCTCGAGATCATGTCGAACTGCACCCTGGGACACCAGAACGGATAGGGCCCACACTTGGAGGCAGTTCCCGGATGATGTGACGTCAGACTATTCGCCTTCAGATTCAAGAAATCACCGCTCCCTAATTTGGAAACAAAATTCAAATGTTTCCCTTGTCGATCGGTTATCATCTGAGATGCGAAGTTTATCCTATCCCAACGTTCTACAACAAACATTTATGAAGAGTACACAAGTCACATGCCCATATATGACAGATGAAATGGATGACACCACAAGAAAATAAAGTATATATATATATATATATATATATATATATATATATATATATATATATATATATATATATATCTGTTTGTCTTCATACAGTTGTGGAATTTCTACAAAGTATGATTTAGAAAAGAAGCTTGAACAAAGATCACTGCCCTCTCATGACCCATGTATATAAACCAGTCCAAGCACATAGAGATCCTTTGTTTTGAACTGTGGTGCTGTTTTGGTTCGCTGGCAAACATATAAACGATCGGTCAAGTGCGACATGCCCCTATGAAAAACGACAACAGTCACATCAAAGGCATGGCTACTTCCGAGTGCCCTGTCATCATGGGGGTTTGACGTCATCACGCGAGCTCTCGCTTTCTCTCGTGTACAAAATCTCGTCTTGTCTAAACAGAAGGTATAAAGCCTCACTGTTTTCTTCGTAACATTCCCCAGACCCCCCGGCGATCACCATGTTTTCTGTAAACATTTTGGTCCTGTCGTCAAAAGCACTGAAGTGTGAAGCTGAGTACACCTTTCAGAAAGTGCTGTAAAGGGCTTTCCCAATGAAACATATACACAAGCTCGTTACTGTAACACTCACATGATTCAGTTGTCGTTGTATTCAGACAAACTGACCTTTTTGGAGCGAGGATGTTTTGCCTGGTGTTATACGATGTGTGTGTATAGGCAAGTAGAAGCCTTGAAAACTGTGCCCAAAATGAGAGAAATATTGGCTTTATCTAACGGGTTGTGCAACAACCGAAGAATCCTAAAACATCCATGAACAGTGTTGGTCAATGGACAAATAAACACGCTAGCTCCAAGCTATTCATAGCTCTTTAGATCAACAAATTGATGTAAGTCTGAAAGAAGGATGTGGAGAGATGGGTTTTGTTATTGTTATTGTCACATGATGATGAAATGAAATCGAATAAAAAGTTTTCTTCGATGAGGGGGTGGGGGTGGAATCAGTGACGGCCTTTTATTACAAGATTAAGAATAGCCGAGGAGCTGCCCTAAGTACAAGTTTGTGGGTTCTTAACACTACGCTAAAAAGCATCGCGACAGAACTGTAAATGTTTTCAAACATTGCGTGTTTTGCGGTTTCTAACCGAATGACTGACCTTCTGGGAGACAGGTTCCGCTTTGCCCCATGGGAAGAGTGAAGCACCACGCCGGTATGATACCACCTTGAACTTGCACGAACTTCCTGCATTCTGGATGCCTGCAGACCAGACCCGAAGCGCACCTGGGAAAAACAACCACAGAAAAAAACATTTACAAAAAAAGGTAATATTTGTAAACAACGCGTTCTTGACCCGAATCGATGATTGACGTTTCGTGTAATCGCCAGGGAAAACGTGAACAGCAGATGGCGCATTTCCAGAATCCAGTCACACAGCGACAGTTGTTGTGATGACGTGATGACAGAACTACACAAGTTGTGTTTTCGCGCGAGCGCGAGTAACGTTAGCGTATATTCAATGATAGATTTTTCGTATCTTTCACTTCTTATTTCATCCACAGAAACACTGTCTTATTGCCAACCCAAACTGGTCACATGAGATAGAATGTAGACCTCATGCTGTTGTTTTTTTCATGTTATTTTCCTCTTCATCCTGCAGGCTCCAGTCACGCGTTCAGCACGTGTCTGTCGACTGGCTAGCACGCCTCCTGCACGTGCCTTACAGCAGGACAAGACAGGAAACTTGTGACCATCTTTACACGTGGGCTATGTAAGGTAGATGTAAAGTGAGAATCATGTAGTTAAGCAATGCCGTGTGTTTAGAGTCACTGAGTCGGGCAAGGGTCACATGCTTGCTCATCGGCATGAAATCGAAGTCCAACGCAATGTCAAGGGCGAGTTCCGGGCCAAAACAAACTGGAAGAGTCATACTGAACTATTCATGCAGGCCTTCCTGCCTTCTCCTCTAACTCAAGGTAAAAAGCATAAAGATAAAGCATCTGGAATAGCAAAGCTTACTTTGTGTCATGGATTAAAAAAAAATGTGTATATAGATTTATAAGACTCATTAGGACTTTAAATGATTCATGATATCTCTGTTATATAATTTGTCTGATCCTTGCCTCTTCCTTAGCCCTCTTGACTTCAATGAAAAGCGGCATGCAGGCCGATTTGAACTTTTCTGAATAAACAAAGTTCAAACAAACAAACAAGCGCAATGTTTTCAATAGTTTGTTGTGCAATACGACCTTGCTGTAGTTCGTGTTTACAGCCGAACACACTCGAGAACACTCTTCTCGATATGTGTGCTGGGTTCTTGTAGGCACAGAGGTTCCACGCTTTAGGCTATTAAACGCCTGAAGTTATCGCTTTGGGAAAACTGAGGAAAACCAGTCATCAGAAACTATGCCACTGCTGTCCTGTAGCCTTTTCTTCAAGCGCTCAGTCGAAATTAGACATGATCAGATTTATAAGTTTGTGAGGAGGCAAGAAACATTTATTTATCTTTTATGTCTTGTCATATTTGCACGTCAAGGTTGAAGGAGGTTCCCCGTTCGCAGAGTTTTGGCCCCTGCAGTGTTTTATTTAAGAATCCAGGACACTGCCTTACTACCCCGTGCCAAGTTAACGATCCGCAATTCCGAGAAGACCTCGCTGTCAGTTGGGTCCGTAAATTCCAAGCCGTAGGTCCTGTCAACACTCATTAATCAGCCGTGAGTACCGACAGTCTCTATCTGTCGTCTGTGTGCAACGCGTGGGCAATCAACAATACCCCGCTGCATCATGGGAGAAGTTCTCAGAAACGACCCCCCCCCCAACACAATCCTGTTCTGTGGACAATCCTGTACTGTGTTTGATTATGTTAAAGTCGGACGTAATCCACTTTAGCATCAGATTTGACAGTCTCCATCTGTCGTCTGCAACTTATGGGCAATCAACATTACCCCGCTGCATCATGGGAGAATTTCTCAGAAACGACCCCCCCCCCCCCCCAACACGCTGTCATATTCGGGTGCGGCTAAGTCGAACATATAATGGTCTTTAGCATTAGTAACGACAGTCTCTATCTGTCGTCTGCAACTTACGGGCAATAAACAATACCCCGCTGCATCATGGGAGAATTTCTGAGAAACGATCATTCGGTTAAAGGATCAAAGTCAATTATGTCAAAGTCGAACACAATGGTCCTTATTGACTCCCAATGGGTGATTAAATGTAAGTCTTCCCACCATTTATCATTGATAATCGTATGATGTATACTTTTGGCGCCATGTCGTCTTGGCAACGGTGACGCTTGCTGTAAGTTATGATTTACTCTCAGACTGACTTCTGGAACATTCGGACAAGGCCACATGGCTTTAAACTAATACTCTAAAATTGCACATTACGTTGAACAATGCATATATGATTGAGGCTTTGCAACGGATAATAGCAGCGCTCTTTCATATGTCCACTGACATAGAGAAAATTCAATTACGAGCGCTGACTTCAGACATTTCACAAATAGCTCGAATTGCTGGAGAATCACTTAAATCCGTATCGAGTTACCTTAACCACCAGGCGCCGTTATAATTGTTTAAAATTACAATCTTCGAAAGTGTTTAAACGTCTGCTCCAAATGTCACGCTTAATATGTTGATACCTTAAATGTTCTCTAAAAGCCGTAGAAGTGCCGTAGAAAGAGAGTTGTTATGGGGAGTTGTCAGGTGTATTGAAGTGACAAATAGGAGGGGGTCAACCTCTACAATCCACGGACAAAGGCGCCAAAGAGCGGGGTGGCTCCTTTCCAAATGAACGGGTTTAGGCCAGATCATGAAAACAATGGTATCAAACGTCGCCCGGCTTTTGTAAAAGGCCGAGGTTAGAAGTTTGCTAACGACAGAGGCTCTCGCATGAAAGCGGGCACCTGTGTGGAACACCAGGCGATATTGTAGGTTACGTAATTGAAGGGCGTTGACCCTTGTACTGCAAGAAACAAGTTTTGACATCTCAGTTCCTGTTCACTGGGCTGAATACGCTGTACAGGGAATATCTAGCAATTGCCTTGTATTTGTGAACTACTAGAATCTAAATATCGCATGTGATACCAAAGTTTTAGCTTTAAATCTTTTAAATCTTTAGTAGCCCAGTGTTGAGTTTTGCTTTGAACGTACGTTGTTCCGATGATTTTGTGATCAGCGCCTGAGACTTGAGCATAGTTACACAAGCGTCATTCTTTTCGGCTTTAATAGGTGTTCCTTTAATCGCTTATTCAAAGAGAAGCTTTTCCAAACATTCCTTAGGTACACAGCGGAAGGAAATGGCGGCTTCCAGGAAGCCATTCGGTCCCTACAAAGCCACTAGAGAGATGTAATTTCACTGTAGAAGATGATGCGACTGATTTGGGACACACTAAAAGGAAAAGACGATAAGTCAAAAGTTCCTTTTCTATACTTTTCTTACTATGACCCCAATTCCACTTAATGGCGATAGCGCTGCAACTTCACTACGACCTTGAAATTTAGATTTGTGTAAACTTTACTTTATAATTGGAATATCATGCAAAATGAAAAGTATGACTGAAAAGGCAAAAAAAACAAACACAAAGCATAAAAAAGACTCGTTTTAATCTACGAAATTCCTTGAGCGCTCTGTGAAATTGCGCGGTCGCCGTTCTAGTTAAGTGGAGCGAAAGTGGAGCAAAAATATATGGCTGTGAATAGAATGGCTGGTGCAATGGCATTCAAGTGATCTAGATGCAAATTTTATTTTTTTAGCTAGCATGAAAGCTTATCTGTGTTGGTATAATCCATATCAAAGTTTTAAGCTGTCAATTTGTTGTGTTAAATAACGGTTATAAACGGCAATGTCTATCTTAACTAATTGTGGATCCGAATAAAGTCAAAGCAATTGTCTAAATTAAGTCGGAAACCTGTTAATGACTCAGTGATAAACGACAGGAAAACAGTTCTCAGGTTTAAACCCCCCTCCTGGGCGTCTGTCAGCGACTTGGGCCCCACATGGAGATACGGCAACACTACAGCACATTGTGACGTCACCACAAACACCTGGCCACATTCCTGTATACACCACACCCCCGGCACGAGGGGACCACGGTATCCTCCCGCGCCTTGTTTACCGATCAATGCGATATCCTTCACTATGGGCCGCGCGCACTGACACGCAACAATCGCCTCTTTCATAGGGAATCTCCAGTCCGACACTCCTGACTGATTGATATGAATACGCATACTTAAAGAGGAGAGATATCCATCTTGTATAAACATCCGCGCCAGACGATAAAGCTCGCCTTTAATATTGAAGTCTAAAAGACTTAAGTGGGCTACTTAAGGGGTGTGTTCACCTTTTAAGATTTTAAGACTTTTTTCCCCGAAATCTTTCAGTTATTTGCTTTTTCAGAAGGTGAAGTTATCCGATACTTCGTATGTATGAAAAATTAGTCAGAGATTGCGTTTTTCTCAATTCAATTAGCAAAACAAAATTTTGTTGTCATTATTTTGACGCGCGACGAATGCCTTCTCCGCCATGCTTTATAAACAGGTGCGATTTATTAATCATATATCAAAACAAAGGCATACTTTCTTATTTGTATGTCTCCTAAAGCAACTAGGTCATAGGCAAACGTACGTACGTTTGTCTGTCGTAGGATTGTCAGCAAGACCGACATTGTGCGACTCCTTCACGACAATTGTCGTAGATCCGTCGGAAGACGTATTTGACGTTTTTAACGCAACTTTTAGAAGAGCTTGGTGTGTGTTTCACATACTCGAAAAACGTAAATCATGCATTGGAATGCATGTCGTTTTCTGGATTAAAGTAGTGCAAGTAGGGATGCAACGCGTTCTGGTGACTGTAATCGGTGTAATTGAGTGCGACACCCTTGTGCACCTACAAATAGCCTTTATTCAGTAGACTGTCCTTGCCTTCGGCCTTTTTTTCTAAGCGATTAAAGACGTGCGTTCTCTGTGTGGCTTATAATACCTTAAAAGGACAAAACGCGTTCTTCTATTTGTGGGTTGTCACTGCGTAGAACGCCCCAGATTTTTGCGACTGAATCACTGTTATGATTGTGACTAAAGAAAATGCGCAGATACCACGCGCATTGATGGGTCACCGTGATGGCACTAGCCGAGCTAAATTTGTCGTCGCAAAACTAGAAGTGTCACACTCCACAAGCATAAATCACTATAAATATAAACCTGAGGGCCCAGGGCATCATTAGGACATACTCTAGTGTGTTCACGCGAACATGTGACACCACAAACCATGGGTGGACCCCGTGACTCCACCATTACCACCGGCACATGTTTGCAGACATTTTACGGGAAAATGACGCAATGACAGTTGCTGCACTGTAGGATTTGATCTTGTAGCACACTTTTGCCATATTTCACATAGGCTACACTGTGTAAAGGCCATACAGCATTTCTCCTGGACTATGGGTACAATAGCTGATACGTATACCCCTCTATGTTTACCTATCTACATCATGACTTTGAAGAACAGATTTCCAATATCTGTTGCGGTTGTAAGGACGATAGATTTAATCTCCGAGTAGAAGTCAATTTTGTCGTTTTTTACGTAGACTGTACAGTGTATGGCCATACCGTATTTCTCCTGGACTATGGGTACAATAGCTGATACCCCTGTATCGAGACCATGACTTCAAAATGACAGGTTTCCATGATCTGTTGTAGTTCTAAGGACGATGATTATTTAGCGTTATACGTTACAGATGAATATTTTGTATCGTTTCTGGAGCTCACATGGAAGCACCCAGCCCGACACGTGGGGTTGTTGTTCTGTGGAGCACGCGCCGCCCGTGTCCTGTTACCCAACACACGTACACAACACGCGGGCGCAGCGTGGCCTTACCTCGGTGCCTCGGCGCCGCAAGACTCGCCCCTGTCCCGGGAACACACGTCGCAACAGTCGCACTCGTCCCTGACCATCTCGCAACCGTCCGCGGACAAAGCGGGACATTTGAATCCGGCCTCGTGTCGGCACGGACACAGGATGCTCATCGGAAGGACGGTCCCGACGACCGAAGTGACCAAGATGACCAGTGCTCTCCCCGCCATGCTGTCATCGCGGCCGTGTGCTGTCAGTTGCTGTTTTGCTCTGAGCGACAAAGGGGGGGTCGCGATGAAAAATATTTTGTGGTAGTTTTCATCCCCGCAAGGCTTTTGGGGGGGATCGCTTCCTGTCGCGGTTTGGTTCCCGGCCAAGGGGGGCAAGAATCCGGGCCCCGAGCCAACTTTTTGCAAGCAGCCGATTACGTTTGGTACCCCCCCCCCCCCCCCCCGGGGGTGTCTAATCTTCTTCTTTCTTCTGCAATGTGTTAACTGCTCATCCGACATCGTTTCGGGTGGACGGTGTGGCGTCATGATTTTGGCACGAGTTCAAGAATCGTTCAACGCTCCGAAGCTATGCCGTGACGTACCGAGGGGCGATGTTTACCATAGATAAGAAGGTTTGCAAAACGTTCTCTGTACAAGTGGTGTGTTTGTCGTCCAAGCGGCATAAAAGCTTCCGATATTTGAGAGGCAATCTCGACATGTTTGGGAATGCGTGTTGTATTGTGCATCGCCCGCTCCCTGTACACACACTACAGTGTGATCAGCGCATTTTTGTAAACTTATTTTAACGGAAGAGGTGCGACTTCTTTCGCTGACATGAAACAAAGACTTGTTAGTATAGTGTGACAGATAGTAATGTACTGTATTACTTCCACATTTACGTATTTAAACAGTGCATATAGCTCCCAAGTTTCTTTCAACATTTACAAGTCTCTTCCAGAGAAATGAACATGTACAGAGCTAAGGTCTAGCTAGATCTAACTCTATAAGATCCCCCACTCTAGAACGGCTCATACACATATAAACTAATGTATTACACTGATGCAGGTACTTGGTAAAGTAAGAAATAAACGAGAACGTTCAGTGCCTATAAACACATATGCTGAGTTGGAACCATAACCTGTAACTGGTAAAGAAGAAAAGAATATCATACAAAATGAAGATTTGGATTTTGAATTCCTTCAAACGGTTCAATGAAGATTCATAGCCTAGCAGGCATCGCGGTAACTATGTACATGGGTTATGAGTGCCTACTTGTAAAACCTGAAGTGTGGCCTGTCGAGCGAGACTATGACTAAGCCATCCCTTTGTTCTATAGGGCGTTGACAGAAGTCGTAGGTTGTTACACGACGTTAATGTTGTAGAAATTTCTAGAATCTGACAGTTTCGTTACCAATGCAATTCTATTTTGGTCAATTTGTGCGACAGTTGTACGACGAGCCCAATAATTAGTTTGTGATCGTACGAATATCGTGCGATGGATGTGATGTGGCCCTCCCCACCTTTTGTAAGTAAAAAGAGATAAACATGAACGGAAACGTCTTCTGTTAACTGATAAACTGAAGCAAAGTCATTTGTTTTGAGAAGTTCTATTCCCACAACAAGCATTATGGATGACAGGTGTCAGAAGATAATAACATATTCTTCTACATATTACTAAAGTGGTGTCACTCTCAGCTGTCTGCATATTTCCCTAGCGGAAAGAAATCCCCCCGGAGCTGAAGTCTCATTTTACATATTTTCCAGACTTCAGAGACGGACGTTATAATTGACTTTAAGACCCAATAATCTGCGCTATGTCGCAAAGTGTACCGCAGCTTAAGACACAGGGTGTACATAAGTACTGACCGCCGGCAGACACCGCCCAAATGACGTAATTATACATTTAGAACACTTATTCATACATTCTTAAAATGTCTGTGGTAATACAGATTTTTAGAACAGAATTTCTTAGTAAATTTCTTATCCTTCATTTGCCGAAACGTTCAGACAACGACAGGGTAATGTGGCACTAAACTGCATAAGTTAATGACTTAACAGTGTCATATACGAAGAAAAAAAATAAACTGAACAATAATGATAACAATGATAGTGTAGAACTATATAACATATGACCAGTTTGAATTCAAAATGACCATGCAAAGACGTGAAACACTACAACACTCGAGTTCAATCAGTAATGTATGATACCAGGGCATGTCAGTTTTTGGCTGAATTCTTTGAGAAAAGTTCAATAATGCGTATTTTCTTTCTGAGAGTAAAGCAGAGGTTTAGTGATTTTTGTGCATCTCTTCTGAAGGATTTTCTTGCGCAGGTTCACCTTCAATTGCCACCAATCTGTCTTTAGTACACTGTAAATAAAGCACCGAAGGACCCGTCTTTGTTTGTTTGAACCTTTATCTATTTATGAGAAGCTCAAATCGGCCTGCAGGTCGCTTTTCATTGAAGTCATGAGGGAGGTAAGGGTCAGATAAAGTATAACAGAGATACAGGCTACCACAGGGGCAAGGCTACTTTCTGAACTGGGGCCATAAGTCAACCCCATTCCCTGCCACCTTTCTGGGACCTTTCCGGCAACTTTGACCTATTTCCTGTTAGTGCCCTCCATATGCTTAGCACTCAAGTAACTGCGGACACACACCAAAACAAACAAACACAACAACTGATTACAGTACCTCGCCCCGTCTTCAAGGATACGTGTGATTTACCCTCAAACATAAACCAGTAACCACAACACGCTTCCTGTCGTCGACACCTTCATACTACCTCTGGGAAAAAGACATATATCAGTCACAGTGACAGTAGCTTTGTCACCGGACACAATTTTCAGAAAGGCTATGATAGGAACGACCGTCGACAATCCGTCCCAAGACTACTCAAGTTTAAATTTGTATGATACATCTACGACTGTCGTGCAACAGGAATGTCCCCCATTTGTCGGACACCTGTCGCACGACACATGTGACAGCGGACGTACGCACGAGGAGTTGGGGTGTGCTTTCGTCGTATGCCGTCACCCAGAACGCTCTTAAATCGCAGCCTTAATTGTCCGCAACACCTAGTGCACAATAGGTGTGTTGTGTGTTAGCCCAGTGGCGAATTCCGCGCAGTTTTTCGCATGTTGACAAGTCCTGACCTGGAAGACAGTGAGGCACCTCCGAAACTACGGGTCACCGAGATTTTGTGATCCACGCCAATGATAACGGGCTGGTTTTAGGATATTTTAATAAATCCAATAGGAGCCTGTCAACTTGATTTAAAAGCGAGTATATCAAAACCAGGCACGTGTCCTTAACTAGGGACACAGCTATTCTAGGCATTTGCGCACAAGGTGACACAATGTGATACGTTTTATCACTTTTAAACTCAAACCGCATTGAGTACATTAACTTTGGCCCTAGAAAGTTGTCTTAGAAATTCAGAATACTATTACTTTATTCGGTCCTTTTTATGGATAAGGCCACAGCACGTAAAATTTATGGGTGACATCGTCGCGCGCATTAATTTTTTGCCCATTAAAAGGCTATTTTTGCCAGTCTGTAAATGCCTGCGATTATTTCAGGACCAGACATGTGTCCTTAACTAGGGGCACAGTCGTTTTTGGCATCTGCGTCCAAGCTGACACGAACCTGCGTACGTGCATACATATATCACTGTTTTATTGCTTGTTACGGACTCAAACTACCTTGAGTGCATTAGGTGTTTAACTTTACCCCTGACAATTGTCTAAGGAATTTGGAATACAATGTCTTTATAATGTCGTTTTTGAGATAATCTATCGATTTAGATTAGACGTTATTCCCTTAGCTTTTGATTTATCTATGAATATCATTTCCCTTCTTTGTTAAGTATGTTTATGTATACCACTACTGCTTTACTTTGTATGCAATTAGCCCTCGGGCATGAATTTGCAATAAAGATTATTGTCATGGTTAAAATTGGACATTCTACGTATCTGATCTCATTGATCTATCGATTCAAATTCCAATTCCAATGATGTTAATGATGCTATGTTTAAAAAGCCCAACACACCTTTCTTTGACAATGTTATAAATGGAAATAAATATTTGTTTATCCAAACTTCCTCTGTACCAAGCTAGGATTTTCAACCACTCACAGTGATGAAGCAAGGAGTATGCACCCTTCGTCGTAATATTCTGGCATATGTAGGTTATCAAACTAAAACGTGTTTCGGGCAGCAAGCATATATTGGGCGGGGTCGAAATAGAGTGCAACATAGTCGAAACGTAATTGTATCCGAGCGTACATGTTTAAACGTAAAACTATACTATACTACTCAAACTGAGTACATAGAAAGCATTGATCTGCCCGTCATGTCTTAAGGACAAGCGTAGATGTTTCCAGTGCCTACTCAAGTCAAGGCCGCCATGCCCCCAATAAGATTCTAGGACAGACCCCTCCTTCCCCCTTTGAATTAGACCGTGACTAATCTCCAAGCAGGTCCTACGATGGCGTAAGATAGTACCAAACTGACCAAGGAGTGTAATCAACCAAGAGGTATCCATTTGCCATGTAGCGAACCACACTCCTTAGCCGGCTTCACTCCTCTGCCAGCTTTTGATACTATCTTATACTATCGTAGGATCTGCTTGGAGACTAGACCGTGTAATAGATATCATAGAGTTAGGAGTCTGGAATACATGTTAAAATGGGGATTCTCTCCAAGCAGAGGTTAGGCTCTGGCTGTTTTTTAACGCTTTTTCAGGCAGCCGAGAGACATCAAGAAAACAGTACAAAATAGAAAGCCCGATAAAAACGCCTAACCTCTGCCGGAGCCTAACATCTGCTTGGAGAGTAAAGAAAGGACAGTCCACAAATGTCAGCCCTGACGCGCGGTGCCACCCTAGCGGGGTGTTGTGGAGTGCCAGTCATACCGGCCATTCTTGGATAATTACCGCTCCGGAAATGTATCTTTTGTGTGTTTAACATGTGACGTGTGAGTGATACTTAGTGTGCCACAGTTGCCCTTTCGTAACGTGCGGTTACACAAATTTGCCCTGGAGGTTTTTTTCTTTGGATTGCCCGTGTGCTGCTCACTACGTGCTGCTCAGCCTGTGCTGTATTAGTGTATATGACCTTCACACTGAAACTGAATTAGCAGGAATCAAGCAGAACCAACCAGAATGAAGAATTTGAAAAAATTCGTGCCACATTTGGGTGGGAATTCCAAAAGGACCCTATTATATCCCATTCACACGAGAAGAAATGAGCCGAAATGCCGTCAGAATAACTATAACTTTGTCTATACCTTGGTATTTGTGGTGTATTTTAGACATTCTCACTGCATTCCAGATATTCTTTAAGTCGCATTCTGACAGGATTGTGAAATGGTTTGCCGTTTCGATTCTCCATCGAATGAGATTAGAATGTGTCGAATAATTTTGGAATGCCGTAAAATGCGGTCAAACTGTAGTTAGAATACACTTTCAATGCCGTTCGATATTTCCCACTTAAATTGTACCTCACATTTTTGAGCATGATAAAAACATTCGGGGTGTTCCCAAGAATGGGCAGAAATATCTAGAACGCAGTGAGAAATTCTATAATGCGCTATGAATACCCAGGAATATACAAAGAATAGTCATTCCGATGGTATTCCGGCTGAATCCGCTTCTAGCTGGTGGTCGGACGGAATTCGGGTGGGACTCATACGTCATCACAGTGACGTCGTGTCATGTGATGTTATGATCACGTTTTGTGAAGTGTCATAATCATTGAGACTGACCTACTGAAAAAAAGGAAACATTGTATGATGGACAGACCAAAAAAGAATGATTATGTTGCCACTTCTAGTTGTGTGTGTAAGGGAGGGGGGGGGGGGGGTATTCCTGTAAAGCAGGTGAGAGAACTTAGCGATGCCTACCCAAGTGATGTCTTACCTTGATTAAGGTTAGGTACCCAGCTAATAAGATAAGCCATATAATAGTTACTCAAGCAACTGGATACGTTTTTTGAAAATTCCAAAATCCGTTTGGAAATTCCGTTTCCAAAGTCATATCCAGTTGCTTGATTAACTTTTATCTGGGGTAATTAACAGTTAATCATGTTTTGATTTTTCAGGACAAGGAACATCCCTCCTGATGCTGGTATTGATTGCTATCAAAAGCCCAATCCACACCCATTTCTAGAGAGGAATTCGAACCAAGGAAGACAATATGCTCATACAAGTTATATATAATTATACAGTGAAGTGAAGCAATGTCCCAAACTCAAATGCCCTTTGGAATTGTGCAGAAGCCCCACCTTGCGGAGCAACTGATTTCTGCACTGTACGGCTAAAATTAGTAGGAACCTTTGAAGAGCTATAGGTGGTTAGCAATAGTTTGTAAGATTTTGTATACCAAAAAAGTCCAGCATAGTTGCCATTGCTGTTTCCTATTTGCTTTGTTTTTAGAATTAACAAATGGCATACACTTCAAATTCAGCCATTAGAATTTCAGTATCATAAACCATAACTACTGCTGAAAATGATCTCATCCATAGTTATACTTTGTAAAACTGCATACATCAGACTCAAAACAAGACCAAAGTCGTTCATCACTTTTTGAAAATATTTATTTATCATTTCCAACTTTTCAGAAGTAGGAAGAAATGGTGTCAGGTAATTCTATGGTTCACATTTCCAAAACCGGGTCCCCTACGGGATGTTTACGGAAATGAAAAATAAAAGTGTATATCAAAAAACGTACACAAATTGTATTCACGTGTAATGTTTAGGGTTTGTGTGTTTAGTTATCATTTATATCATTTTTTTTTGTTACGGTTAATTGCTTGACTGGGCCCCGGTTTGGAAATAGGCCTGTGGACACAATTCACGGGGAGGTCAGGGGTCAAGTTGGAGTATCAAGGATCGCAATGTTTCATATGCTGCTTGCAGATTGGACAGCACTGCCCGGGGACGTCCTCCCATTCGGCGCATGTCGGGGTCCACCAGCAGTCGACACGGTTACAGTCCACCGGCGTCGGCTTGGCGTTTGGCTGAAAAAGATACATTGACACAGTGGTGCTTACTCCAATTAGTGTATGAACTTCCTTGATTAAGATCAAATCTTAAAGTTCAACATTACTGAATCAAAGAGCATGCTGGGATATGATTTTGGCTGCTATCACCCCGAATGAAGTCAGAGAGCAGTTGAATATCAATTACCAACAGTGAGTGCATTGAACAGTGTTATTTGCTGTACATGTTTTGCTCGATGGCCGGTGTCGGTTCAGGGGTACGCATGTAATTTTTCAATAAAGCTGAAGTTAAAAGGCTCCACCCCTGAGGCGTTAACAAAAACAAAAACGTTATCATTTTAAACTTACAGGCAACAGGTAGCGGTACGATCTCTGATGGAAGCTCGAGGTCCTGTTGGACACACACGGGGCAGCACTGGTCAGACGGGTACTCCCACTGGACACAGTTGGGTGGCCAGCCCCACGGACAGTCCACGTGTGTGCAGATGGACTGACCGTTGAAACAGGTGCACGGCTTACAGGGGGTCACGTGTGCAAACTCTCCGTTCGGGATGGTCACGCCGTCCACCTGGGAGTGAATCAAAGGGTGGATGGATTGAAGGATGGCGAGATAGATGGATGGCCGGATGAATAAATTAATTACTGGGGCTGTTTTACTATTTACGTAAAATTTATATATTATATAGCTAAAACGTCGTTATATTTGGCCTCCGGGGGATGTCACAGATGACCATGTCAGGAAAAGTTTCTCTTGTTCTTTATCTTCACGCAAATTTTGAGGACTAGACTTAATACCAAACAACCCCATTTTAAACCAATATAACAGTCTACGTAAAGACTATAATTTGTTGTAAAATGTTGTAAATTGCTCACAATGTCGTATTTGTTCATTGTGTTCCATCACAATTATTCTATGTTCACCAGAAAGTTTTTTTCTTTAATTTCGCGATTGTTTTAATTCACCACTGGCAGTTTTTTGGTCAACATACCTCGCAAGATTCTCCCTCGAATGGAATGGCCTGTCGTTTGGCTGTAAGGGAAAATATATCATGTATTCGGACATCGACAATACAGCAGTCGAATAGTCGCTACACATACCATACTTTGACATAAAAAGATAAGCATGTTTCTGCCTAACCTTATGATAACTAGAGTTCAGGCACCACCATACCTTTCCTACTGGGACAAATTTGGACCCGGGCCAACTCAGCTTGGGGAAAAAGTGAGTGAAGGCCAACAGTAGGCACACACCGACACATGCAGACCGAAAACAAAAACTTCACAGAGGTAACAACAAACAAAAGTGAATGTACTTACACAGGAGAAGGGGGAGGTCCTGGATGATGGGTTGTAGGTAGGTCTTACAGACAGGACAACACTGTCCTGGAACACGCTCTGTCTCCGCACAGTTAAACAGCGGAGCACAGGCGACGGCCTGACACAGCGTCATCCCGTTATCACACGTACACGTCTCACAACCATACTCGTCAGTCGGCACCCACTCCCCCTCAGGTATGGTGACTCCGTTCGCCTCACAGGTGGTGAAACTGGTACAGACCGGACAGCACTGGCCCGGGACTCGTTCGGTTTCGGCACAGTTGGCCGGCAGGGCGCAGGCGATGGCTTGGCAGATCGGTTGCCCGTTCACACACGTGCACGTCTCGCATCCGTACTGGTCGGTTGGCTTGGACTCCCCCTCTTGAATTGTGACTCCGTTAACCTCGCAGGTGGCGTAACTGGTACAAACCGGACAGCACTGGCCTGGGATTTGTTCGGTCTCGGCACAGTTGGCCGGTAAGGCGCAGCCAATGGCCATGCAGAAGGACTGACCGTTGGAACACCCGCATGTGGTGCAGCCGTTCTGGTCAATCGGTTTGAACTCGCCTTCTGCAATGGTCACTCCATCAACCTCGCAGGTCGTGGGGCGGACGGGCGAGGTGCGTTTGGCTGAAATAAACAATCAAACAAACAATCAATGAAACAAACAAACAAACAAACAAACAAACAGAATAACTATATGAGGAAAATGTCCAAATGACATGTTAACGTTTCAGAAAATTTGAACTTGTTAGCCAGACTAGAACGACGATGATCTATGTGTTGTCCTGTGTAGTTGTAATCATAACCAAAGGGTTTCAGTTCTCCGGATTTGACTGATTTAGATTAACTGATGGTCACTCCCTAAAGGGATGAAGAACGTTTGGCTGAGGTTAAAATAACGGATATGAAATCGTCGCAGAATAAGGCAGGTTGATAATAATGTTGCAATACTAAGTCAACACTACTAATCAGGCTCCGCCCCTGAGGCGTCCTCAAAATATCAAGTTCTTACTTGTGAATGATTTATGCATAACAAAACCACCACCGTCTAGCTTTCTGATATCAAAGCTCATTAAAGAGATATGCAGAAGTTGCTATTACTATAAAATTAAAATAGGTGCTTCGAGGTATTGGCCGAAAGACGACCCCCAAACATGCCACCATCAGTCCAGTATTATCAACGTTACAATGCAACCTGCATGCAGTGCGACAGAAATGTGCTAGGGGACAATATAATATCCTTCATTTTGGTAACATCCAACGAAAGAACGAAGGAACAAACGAACGAGCGAACGAATGAACCGACCAACCGACCGACCGACCGACCGACCGACCGACCGACCGACCGACCGACCGACCGACCAATAAAAACTAAAAAAAAAAAAAACTCAGCTAAAGTAATCATGTAACGTTACTTACAGAGCATGGGTATGTCGACGTGGTGCTGGTGGTACGCGGTACATACGGGACAGCACCGCCCGGGAACGCGCTCCCACTCCGCACAGTTGATGTCCAGGGCACACGCCATGGACCAGCACAGCGGCTGTCCGCCGGTACAACCACACTCGGTACAGCCGTACTCGTCAGTCTGCTGATACTCTCCCTCTTCAATAGTCACACCGTCCACTACACATGCACGGGCTGGGGTCTCCCGTTTAGCTTGGGGAAAAGATGTGGAGTTAGAAACGGGGGTGGTGGGTGTAGGATTGCCTTGGTTGACACATTTGATGACATTCTGAGTGAAAAAAAATAAAAAAGACAATGGTATCTAAATATCAAGCATTATTATATGACAACAATGATGGCTGGGAGCTGCCCAAGTCCTACATACTCCTACTCAGCAAGTAGGCGGGGTGAGGGGCAGAAGATCCACGCAAGTCTCGGACTTAGTCTCGCACTCTCGCGAGAGCTATGTCACTCCGTGAACTAGATGGACTGATGGCCACCGAAAATTCGGCGGTACGTGTGTTTGCCTTTCAAAATAGGTCACTTTTAGAAGAAAAATTCTATTAGCCAAAAGTAATTCGCTATCTGTGATATTTTGAGAATGCCTTACATGAAACCTGATCATAAAACATTTGTAAAGGATACGTGTCTGAAGCCTATTGCATGAAAAAGGCAAAGGATCTAGGCAATGGCGTACTTATGTCATCATTCATCACTAACTTTCGAAGTTGTCATAAAACAATAAGATACACCTACATGCAACAGGCGACACCCATGGGTGTCCGTCCTGCACACACACGGGACAGCACTGGTCATCGGGGTAGGCCCACTGGGCACAGTTGGGCGACCAGAAACAGTCCACGACAGCACAGATCGGCTGTCCATTGAAACAGCCACAGTGCTGACACGGGGTGACGTCGACAAATTCTCCTTCCTGAATCGTTACACCAGAAACCTGTAGAAGTGAATGAAAAGTGACAGATATTTTCAGGACGTGCACAAGAAAAACGTGATTGTGGTGTTAGAAGACAGATAGCGTCAGTAGAGAGCAACACCTGCAAGGCAAACATAAATCGCAAGAGGTCGCGGGCGAACGTTCTTTCCCTGAAAACTTGTATGTTGGCAGTGTTGGTGATAATGACAATAAAAAAATAAAATAAAACAAAACAAAACAAGCAAAATAACTAAATTCAACGTTATTCTTACCTCACAAGAAGTTCCAGACCCGGGAAGAACCTGTCGTTTTGCTGCAGTAAAATGATAACAGACAGGGTTGTTAATGATCGCGGATTCATTCTTGTTTTGTAAGTCACAGTAACTTTAACCGTTGTCTTTAAGTGACGATTATGGAAACCAAGTAACACTCATAAGCAAAAGAAAGGTGCTTTTAATATGATTTGTCGAAATATAAGGATTAATATTCCTTTATTTCTTTGCAAACAACATTGTGTGGATCTATAACAATGGGTCTATAGCAATGGTCAGTCTATCGACCTCACAGGTCGTGGGACGCTCGGGCGAGGTGCGTTTGGATGAAACAAACAATCAAACAATCTATCAAACAAACAAACAGGTTAATGCAAACGTTGATATCAATATTAAAAGAAACGCGTTCTAAAGACACATGCTTTTGGCCTGCTAGTGGCGCGCGCTGGAACGACAATAAACTATATGTTGCCCCTGTGAACTTACCAAGGTTTCAGTTCTCTGTATCTGACTGTGAATTCAGAGCCAAATCTTGCTGTTACATTACTGCTACCAACGTTTAGCGCCATGGCCTTAATGGAGGCTGATAGCACTAAAGTAGCTTTGTTGAATACTTACTCTGGTTCATGATCCCTAAGGTGTCGACAACAAACTATCTGTAACAAACTTACACAAAATAGGCAGGTCGATCGGCAAGGCCTGTTGTACACACACGGGACAGCACTGGTCGTCATGGTGCTCCCAATGTGCGCAGGCGCCGTGCACGATGCAGTCCTGGTGCGCACAGATGGCTTCTCCGTTGGAGCAGGTGCAGTGCTTGCAGAGCGTGACGTCAGCAGACTCCCCCTCCTGGATAATGGTACCGTCCACTTCACAGCCGGTACTGACACAGATCGGACAACAATGGCCGGGGACCTGTACAGTCTGGAGACAGTCGGCGGGTAGGGCGCAGCCAATGGCCATGCAGAACGACTGACCGTTGGTACACCCGCACGTGGTACAGCCGTACTGGTCAACCGGTTTAAACTCGCCTTCTGCAATGGTCACTCCCTGCACCACGCAGGTCCTCGAAAGGGACGAAGAGCGTTTGGCTGAGGTCAAAACAACGAAATACCACATTTTAGGGATAATGTTTCAATACGGAGTAAATACTATTAATCAGGCTCCGCCCCTGAGGCGTCCTCAAAATATTTTTAAGTTCTTAATTGTGAACGATTTAGCAGTTGCAAAACAACCAACCAACGTTTTCTGATATCAAAGTTCATTAAGAGATAAGCAAAAGTTATTATTACAACAAGATCCAAGCAGATGTTGGGAGGTGTTGACAGAAATAAAGACTACCCTCCCAGCACGCCATCAGCATCATTATTCCAATATTATCAACGTTTCAATGCAATCTGTATGTTACGAGTACTACAGAAGTGCGCTAGGAGACAATATTGGACCCTGGCCTTCAACCAACCAACCAACCAAGCAAGCACCCAAGTAAGCATCCAACCGACCGACCGACCAACCAACCAACCAGCTAACCAACCATTCCTCTGCTAAAGTAATCAAGTAATGTTACTTACAGACCATAGGTATGTCAACGTGGTGCTGGTGGTACGCGGTACATACGGGACAGCACCGCCCGGGAACGCGCTCCCACTCCGCACAGTTGATGTCCAGGGCACACGCCATGGACCAGCACAGCGGCTGTCCGCCGGTACAGCCACACTCGGTACAGCCGTACTCGTCAGTCTGCTGATACTCTCCCTCTTCAATAGTCACACCGTCCACTACACATGCACGGGCTGGGGTCTCCCGTTTAGCTTGGGGTGGAAGGGATCAATATAGAGTTACACATGTACACGAGTGCTTAAAGATCGTATTTTATGTAATGATGTTTTTGAGACTTCACATCCATAATGAACGTCTATACAGCCGTTTCACCAATTGCATACTTATACATAGCTGTAAACAACAAATAATGTTTATCAGTAAATAAATAAACAAAATACCTACATGCAACAGGCGCTACCCATGGGTGTCCGTCCTGTACACATACAGGACAGCACTGGTCAGCAGGATAGGCCCACTGGGCACAGCTGGGCGACCAGAAACAGTCCATGACAGCACAGATCGGCTGGCCATTGAAACAGCCGCAGTGCTGGCACGGGGTGACGTCGACAAATTCTCCCTCCTGAATCGTTACACCGGAAACCTGTAGATGTGAATGAAAAGTGCCAGATATTTTCAGTACGTGCTCAAGAAAAACGTGATTGCTGTGTTTAATAGAAGGCAGACAGTGTCAGTAGAGAGCAACACCTGCAAGGCAAACACAAATCGCAAGAGGTCGCGGGCGAACGGTCTTTCCCCGAAAACGTGGATGTTGGCAGTGTTCCAGTGCAAATACACAAGTGGGATGCGATGGCCAGTCTTGCCAGTTATTCTCGAAGCGGGACGTCGGGAGGGGCTAGAGTGACCCGGGGGTCACGGAAAAGCGTTTTAGAGGTCTTGGCCTCCAGTAAATGTAAGGTGATAATAACAATAGGCCTTTAAAGCAAGGCATTGATGAGTTGAATATGAACTAGAGTTCCACGAAACACATACCTTCGCCAAACAATGAAGGGTTGTTATGGAGAATGCCTTTATCAATGACTTAAAGGTTTTAAAGCTTCTCAAGTTATGTTATCCGCACACACACACACTCACACACTGAGCCCGCTGCAGTACCGACGGAAGATACCGGGCGAACCATTTTCAAACTCAACCTTTGTTTCTGCGACCGCTACTCAATACCAAGTATCATGAAGATCCATCAATCAGTTCTCCAGTTATACTGTTGACCTACATAAAGACTCACCTAACACTATGGCTTAAGCCTTAACCAAAAGTGTAATCTTCTTGGCAAAGGTAATGAAAAGGCCACAAACCACCAAGCTTCCACTTTTCCCTGCAACATAAGCATCACCAAAATAAGGGGGAAAACACCCCTTGACATGAAAATGGAGAAACCCCTTCCCATAGTGCACAAACAAACAACATGGCACTTGCAAAGTGAGAACTAATAAACAATGTGTTAGCAACAATAACATCTATGTTTTGCTGACACAAATATGTCATGAACTACACAAGTCTGCATCACAGATGTAGTTAGACACTGAGCACTGACTGTCCAGAAAAGAGGTCGATTGAAGGATTTACACATTCTTCTAATTATCATGTAAATTAAGCCCCGATTTGCATACAATACATTTCAGGATTTTAATCATTACCTAAGGTATGTACATACCAAAAATAATGCAAATCCACCGACCCCTGCTTGATTTACTCTATTTCAAAGATAACAACAAAATGGCCCACTGCAGTTCAAAACAAGCCGCCAGGGTGCCCAAACTTACACGACTTACTCCCTACCCAAAGACGTATCCACTAGCCAAAAATCCTCAACCTGCCACTTCAGGATAACTTTAACGCCAACTTCGACGCTTCGCTGCAGTACCGCAACTTGTCGCCAGGATGCCCATAATCGAACTTGACCGTCGTTTTTCAAACCCCTAAATAATTACCAAATATAATGCAAAACGATCCACAGCGTCAAAAGTTATATTGTACGCAGATACACACACACACACACTCACCCCGCTGCACTCAAGACAGAAAGTGCCAGAGGTACCATCTTCGTACAAAACCTTTGTATCCGCAAACGCAACTCAAATACCAAATATTGTGACATTCCATCCACAGCTGCTCGAGTTATATGAGATTGACCTACATATTGGGACACCCGAAAATTTTCTAACCAAAATATAACCTTCTTGGCGAAGGTAATAAGAACAACTCAATCTTAACCCGTATCTTTTTATAAAGTTTGAACTGTGGAATTTGAAGGTCGTGTAAGTTATAGATAGGGATCTGCAAGTATGTATACAGTTCATAAGCAGATAAGTATGCATATGGAATTACGTCAATAAGGGTATATCAGTGTGTTATCGTTGTGTATTCTCTCTCTCTCTCTCTCTATCTCTCTATTTCTCTATCTCTCCCCCTTTCTTGAGTACTCTGTGCATGCATCACTTGTGACTCGACAGTGTAAATCTGCCTGTAAACAGCTGATGATTGATTCACTCTAGTCTGTACTATTTAACACCACCGTGGACCTGTACACCACTTAACTCCCATGTTGTTTTCACCGCTTAAGATTCATCCGGCCGGAAACGCGCACATTGTGATTCGACAGTAAATAATTTAGCCTGTAAACAGCTGATGATTGATTCACTCTAGTCTGTACTATTTAACACCACCGTGGACCTGTACACCACTACTGACACGTCCAATTTAACTCCCATGTTGTTTTCACCGCTTAAGATTCATCCGGCCGGAAACGCGCACATTGTGATTCGACAGTAAATAACTTAGCCTGTAAACAGCTTATGGTTCATACACACTAGCCTGTCTTTTAACACCACCGTGGTACCTGTACACCGCTACTGACACGTCCAATTTAACTCCCATGTTGTTTTCACCGCTTAAGATTCATCCGGCCGGAAACGCGCACATTTTCAACAGCCCTTAACATTTCCCTATCAGCGGTGCTGACGTAAACGCAATTATGTTGTGGGCGGAAAAGGGCATTTTATAAACCTCCTTCCGGAACTGTTTCAATTAAGACCTTACCGCCCACTCCTCTTGAATCCCAACCAAGGCAAACTCATTCCAACGAAAGCAACAGCTGAATAAAGGACTGATCATCATGATTCCCTTTAAGGTGTTAATCCCATATGTGCGCCGATGGACAACCAAAGTCTGATTAAATTTTTCTTTCATCGGTTTTTCATAAAGTTATGAATGTATCCTTCATGATCCAATTTGGCATGATCCAATTTGTCATGTACAATCAATCAATCAGTCAATCAATCAATCAATCAATCAACCAACCAACCAACCAACCATCCAATCAATCAATCAATAAACTAATTTGCAACTAAGGGCTGAATTGTGCCCTCTTTACATGCAACAGATTGCACTTCCTCATCATACTGCCATATATAACGTAAACACAATAAAGCCCTTTTTTTCAGTCCAGCGGGCGACTGAATTAAGTTCTGAATTGATCTTCATGAATCATTTTGAGGTAAGTGTAGCCCCCCCCTCTCCATACTTAATCAGCGTTTGGCCTACAAAGAAACAAACAAACTAAAACAAACACACAGACACACAAACAAACAAGAGATTATTATTACCTCACAGGAAGTTCCAGAACTGGGAAGAGCTTGTCGTTTTGCGGCTGCAGTAAAATGATAACAGACAGGGTTGTTAACGATTGCGGATTCATTCTTGTTAAGTTACGGTAACGTTAACCGTGGTCTTTAAGCGGCGATTATTTGTTTGTTTGCATCTTTGTTTATTCATGAAAGCTCAAATCGGCCGGCAGGCCGCTTTTCATGGAGGTCATGAGGCAAGGGTCAGACAAAGTATATAACAGATCAAGGAGGTTGTATAGATACAGTTTACATCACAAGTCCTAAAGAGTCTTATAAGTCTATACACAATTTTTACATACATGGTACAAAATACATAATAGTAAGAGCTGCTACATGATTCAAATCCATTCGTTTTGGTCGTCCCCGTTACATTAAGAGTCTCTTGAAGGAAGCCAAAGGAAACCAAGTTACACTCATAAGCAAAAGAAAGTATCTTTAATATGATTTCTGGAAATATATAAGGGTTAATATTCCTTTTTTTCTCTTCACGACTCACGTGGACCTATAAAAGTTAGAGGTATCTGTACTAAGTTAACAAGCGTGAGAATGTACCGGCTGTGCCGCTTTCCTCACACGTCCCCCTCTGGAAGTGTGGGAGGAACAAACATGGCGGCTCTGATAACTGCTGCGTCACCGTTCCGTCGGGCAGCGTGACGTCAACAACCTGTGGGTTACATTCCTCCAACACGCACGTCAGCCCAGCGGCACAGCTGGACATTTAAAAAAGACAGAAGAGTTCAGCGATATATCTGAAGTCTAAAATATCTACAGTTTCATGTATGCTTTGTTTACTCAACGTGTAGTTCATTCATAATGCCGGGAAAAATGTTTTCATTGATATTAAACGAGTCTATTGATCACTTCCTGTCACCTGACAATGAACGTACCTGCATAGGAAAAATATCTGGCAAAGCACACGTACATGCAGACAAATAGGCAGACCAAAAACAATACCTCCCCGTATATTAGTATAATTTTCCTCTGTCCTCATGACCTGGATTGCCGGATAAATTACTAGTTTTACCACCTTTGAACTATTTGGCACTGTCGCTAATAAGACACTCCAGTCTATCACTTCACACAGTGCCAATAAGAACCACTTAGGCTAAGGGACACAAGTCAGTAATTTATTTTTCAAAGTAAGTTGGATAAGTTTCAGCGCTTATGTCGTGAATGAATTTGGATGTCCCTGAAGCTCATCTAATAGTAGCCTCACAGTTCAGCTTCTGGTTCCAATCACAGCGAGGAGATCCCGGTTCAATCCCAGGATAGATCTGCACCCGTCTTTTGGAAGGGACGTTAAAGGGGAATTCCGGAAGGCCCAGTAAACCCTCCTTGTAAAAACGTATATACATTGCTACAGAAACATCACGGAAACGTGCTGGCCTATGTGTCACTAGGTACTACAAGGGACTGCACGAACGAACCAACGAGTGACGAAGTTTATGAAAGTTACTTAATAGACATTTAGGACAGAAACTCTTTACTAGGTCAACTGGATAGAATATAGACACAAAACACCAGGAGGACAGCACAGATGTATGTCCCATGCTGTCAAGTATCGCCACAACTCCATTCATACAATATTTTGTAAAATGCATGTCATGCCTCCTGCTGTCAAATATCATCAAAACCTCATTCCTACAATATTTTCATGTTTGTCCCCTGCAGACAAGTACCGTCAGATATCAATTCATGCAATATTCTCAATCATACTGAACGAATCATCCGCAGTTTATATATCGATGTAAGTAACCAAGGAAATATGAAGTAATCTGAATGCCAGCATGACGCGTCTTGATACATGTAATTAATTGTCAATTGTTGTAAAACATAATACAGCAAAGGCAGAAGTGCCTGCTTTCCAAACTTCACAGAATGGAGAAACTTATTGAAGGATATATTTGCTCAGTGCAAGGCCAGGACTGGGAGCCAGACTTACAATCATTGGAACAGCATCTATTCTTCCGAATGGCACACTCTCACCGGACGTGGGGGCACGCTTGCGGAATTGTTGGGTTCGGAAGATACTTAACGAATTTCAGATATAAAGAACGAATTTTCTTACTTGCTGTGTATTTTGTCTTCTTCTATGTTATGCTTTTAGGTATTTCGCAATATCTGAATTATAAAAAATCGGAGAAAATAACAAAATATTGACGCAGTGAACGAACGCAGCAATGCCACAAGCGTACCCCACGTCCGGTGAGAGTGCACCTTAAGTTAGAAACAGGATTATTGAGACAGGCTCAACTTACTGACCCAATACGATAAGTAGCTGGGGGACTCGAAAGCTACTTGGGAACTTTTTCTACCTCTAACTTGCCCCTTAAGTTTCCTCACCGGACCCAGGGATCTAAGGCACTTTGGGGGTGGGTGGTTGTTTGGTCTAATCTCTTAGTGTCTGTAATTCAAATCTTTTCATTCCCAAACTCTTCATTTTCTAAAACTTTGTCGTCTTCGGGTTTCTGAACTTTAGACGGAAAAATGAGAACAAATTGGATCATCCTCATTAATTTTGGATTATTTTTTAGATATGCCATCAATGTAGAAATGTTCAAACCTTGGTATTATCACAAGTGCTTATTCTCATTTTTTTTACGACTTTCCACCCACCTGGGCAGCCCCGTACCGCACGGCTCTCCCCGCACGCCGGCGCACACATCGCAGCAGCCGCACTCGTCCTTAGTCAGCTCGCAGCCCTCGGGGACAGGCGGGCATCGGTAGCCTGGCTCCGCATAACACGGGCAGTACGGCCGGTACGCACCCACCACAACAACGGACACACATACCAGCAGTATGCTCAACTCTACACGTACCATGCTTGAAGACTTACCCTCTACAAGTAGTGGGATCTGGCAAAGTTTTTGTTGCTACTAGAAGTGGCAACCTCTTTCATTAGACTAGGACAGGTTGACCCATTATAGGGTGTGAAAAACTCCACCTGGTTGATTAGAGAAGTTTTTTTGTTGGTTTAACTAAAAAGGTTCCGGAAAAATTGTGCAAATGGCCATGGATGGATGATTGTGTCCCCTATCTGCTATAGATAGGGAACTTATGATCAAATAGTTGCGAAACTCGTCATGCAAGTTGGTATCTTTATATATATATATATATATATATTTGTCTGTTCTATGACTGATAGTATTTATCTCTTTCCACACATGATATACATAAACGGAAAGACAACAACTTCTTGGCACAATTGACAGGATGCTTGTCAATATGAGTTTTCTGGTATTATTAACATTATCGATAAAAGGATGTTACTGTCCATAAGATATCTTTGGCATAACAATGACAAGACATGTCGACGAAGATTAGACAGCCAGGTAATAACAAACGGCAAAAAGTAGTTACTCAAGCAACTTTTGGGAAATCCAAAACCATATCCATTTGCTTGACTAACTGTTTTTTTTTTGTAATTGACAGGATGGTGATTGTAAAATTACACCTTGTGATTCCGTCAAACCTAACCTTAACCTTGAGGATAATCTTGTAGAATTGCGGAAAAGAATTTTCTTTACTTTCCTGAGCAAGAATAATTGACTGGAATATCTAAAAAATGGATATCAATATTAAAACCCTTAAACTGCCTAGCCCGGATATATCCGGCACACATATACATGCCCTGTGTGCTGCGCCCGGATATATCCGGGATAGCGTATTCCACCGAAGTAGCAGCTTTGCGCGCGTGTAGCGCACGAACCCCAGAAGTTAGGGACTTCAGCCTTGTTCGGAGGTTTCTTTTTGGAGGTCAGCGGCCAACCCTGGCACTGGTAGCATTTTATAGGGCTGAAACTCTGTCAGTTAAAGGGTTAACTTTATAAAAACACACCCATCCCGGATCGAATACGCCGATTGTTTCTAACTCTGCCACTAAGCAATTGCCTCGATTTTGCAGATTGTTCTTCTCAATCTTCTGTGATTCCTGTCAAAAGGACTTTTTGTCACGGTCGACAGAAACAACCAGTCAATAGACATGTCTTCATAGTATAGAAGATACGAACACACTGAATTGCAAACACACATTCATGTTATATATTTTATTTCCTTCAAAGTAGCTATAGTTGCCACCACCGGTCCTCGCTGTCGGCAATATTCCTCTGATACCTAGCCTGCTCACAAAGCTGAAAGAGAAAAAATTGTCAATTTCTTTTGATGGTCCTTTGATTGCTGTGGGTGCAGCCAGTTACGCTTAATCGCTATTAAACTACAAAGTTGTTTTCTCCTGAGCCATCCCTCCTTAGCTAATTGCTAGTAAAATCTACCAAATCTTTCCCATTATCAATGGTTCTTCAGCTGCAATAAGTTCATTAACGGTTAAAATTATCATCATTAATCATAATACAGTTGCTCGACATAATAATTGCCACGTGAAGCACAGCTGTTGCTAGAGCAAGTTATTGTGGAGCAGAAAAATACGCCAACGTTCGTCTTTTGATATTTCCATATTAGGGCTGAATGTGACTTCCCGTAGTCGCAAGTTGGGTGGAGGCGGACATACGTGTTAAAGATCAAGGAAATAGTAGAAAGTCGGCCTTTTCTAACTCAATAAACAATGATCATGTTACTGTTTGATCAATTAAAGACTGGCTATTCGCATTTTCTTTGATCTTTCCCTGGAGCCTCCACTTCTGACAGCTTTCCGCCATAAAATCACATCTGTGATGATAACTATATATCACAGCTGCTGGGGGTTAAAAAAAAGTGATGAATTCTCCGGGACAAGCTTCTTCGCTATCTAGATTGCAACATGTCAGCACATAGTTTCAGTTGCTGCACGACTTTTCTGTTTTACGTGAGTTTTAGCAAGCCTAGCCTAGGACAAAACCAACCGTCGAAGTAGCCTGGAATGCCGAAGTAGTAAATCTGTTTCTAACAGTCGCTACCGCGCCGACAATTGTAGCAACCGTTAGAAGAGAACCAAAGCTAAAAAGACAGGACTGATATTCCATGCGACTGCAACAAGGATCCACCGTAAGCTTTTCTGTCACAAGGCGGCCACACTCACACAACTCGCACTGTAGAACGTTTCTTCGTCCTTGTTCCAACATACTATCGTGACCTTTCTAAACGTGGTGTAATGGACGTATCAGTTTAAAACTTTGACACTTTTCTTTCAGGGCGCAACTCATTAGAACCTGACAGAAAATCCAGCATAGCTGACTCATATCCGGCTCTCCTAGACACAGATATCATCATCGCTCTCAGATTAAAGTTGGTGTGAGGGGGCGTCTGGTTCTGAGAAATAGGGCGACATCCCTTTTGTAATCCCATATTAGGAGATGCTATTGCCTTTTTATGTCCTACTTACCTCAGTGTTTGGGTGGAAAAGAAGGGGGCGGGGTTAAAACGCATCGAAGAATCAAGGGAAATAAGTGACGAGAAGCCGAAGGGCAATGCCTTCAATGAACTCATATTTGGAATGAAAGGCAACGGTGGGATCTAAAGTTCAGTCTTGAACAAAGTGCGCGCGACCCCACTTTCTTACTCTAAAGATCAAAAGCGATAAGAGTACTAGTAGGGCTGGGTACCGGTACGGTGTACCGGTACAAAACCGGTTTTTCTCATTGGACCGGACCTGAAAAAATTCGATAGACCGGATGTTGGACCGATTGGAAAATGAACTGATTATATGATCAGGCATTCACACTTTTTCGGGGTTATCGGTCTAGGCAAATAACAAGAGAGAAGCAGAGTCAGAGACTCTATAGTCATTGTTACTAACTTTTACAGTCAATCGTACAGAGGTAGTTAGCCTTGTGGGATTTTTAAACCGCCAGTGGCAGTCAAATACTACACAATATAGATTGCTTTGTAGCAAAATGGACCATTGTTTTCAGTATCGTCCATCCACAAGTTTTCACATAAATTCATAATGAATCAGGTCCAGGTTCAGGTCCGGACCTGGACCTGATCCTCTGGACTTGAACCGGACCTGGACCTGCATTTTCTGTACCAGTACCCACCCTTAAGTACTAGTATTTCAAAATAAATTGGATGGTGATCTAGATTTGACGAATCGATTAAAGTTTGTCTTGAAAGGGAACTTAAACATGCACGGCAATCAAACCCACTCGAAGCAACATCAGACATCGTGCAACACAATCTGCACAATTAATTCTATTTGTAAAAAAACATATGTTTTTGGCTTAAGCTCTTACGTTTTCAAGAAGGTACATCATGTAGTTACTTTTACCTGAGGTAAAATATGGAAATTATCATTCAAAAAGGTAAAGAGATTTATTCAATACCTATAACTGAGCTTTATTATCAGAATGTGATAACACGATGTCCGTTCACATGAAATACAATGCAATGTAAGCCAGAACATGTTTTGTGGTTACTATGGAAACCATAAGACATTAAGTGGTACGTACTGCGTGCAGGTTCGCATGTCCCGGATGGAGGTGGACCACCAATGAAAATGTTGCAGAAGTCCCCAGTGCATGGTGGGATAACACACGTCAGGCCACTCCTACAGCTGTGGAAATAATATTCGTATTAACGCTAGTTCACATTTATCAATGGGGTAACCTATATCCGTTGTATCTAAAAACACGGACATCAAGTCAGAGGACGGTGGTTTCAAACTGCGATGTTTTTAAAATGTTGAGTTGAAACCACCATCCGTCAATGTGATAAACTGATAGCCCCGCTTTTAAAAGCAACGGATATAGGTTACCCCGCGGATAAAGTTTAACTAGATTTACATACGTTGAACGTATGTAAGCAGATGTAAGGATTATCGGAATTTTACGCCTGTTTTTGCAACATTTGTTCTCTTTCCTTGTATTGTATCTAACGATTCGGCTCCTCCTATATTCAAATAAAAAGATGTGGAGAAAATCCAGAATGTTAAATATTAAATGGAGCGCATGGCTTTTAAAAGTTTTGCTGCTATAATCACGGAAAGGCTATGCCCTCTATCAGCTGTGTCTGTTGGCATTTGTAGTCTGGACAACTGTCAGAGGTCAGATCGTTACACAGATAGTCCTGTGACTTAGAGAAAAACCACCACTTGATCCCATTCTAATTGGTTCGTTAGATTAGCGTCTGTGATATGATAGAAGCAAAGATCCAGTCTGATAGTCCGGGTTTACGAAACGAGTATAGGGCCTTCATGGTGTTGGCGTTATCGCTTTAGCTTAAGGCCCCCTCTCACTTGACGTGCGGCACGCTTGCGGCATTGCTGCGCTCGTTCACTGCGGTACTGTTTTGTTATTTTCTCCGATTTGTTTTAATTCAGATATTGGCGCAATACGTAAAAGTGTGACATAGAAGACCACAAAATACACATCAAGTAAGAAAATTCGTTCTTTATCTCTGAAATTCGTTGAGCATCTTCCGAACGCAGCAATGCCGCAAGCGTGCCGCACGTCAAGTGAGAGGGGGCCTTTACGCACGCCTACTGTACAAAACTGGTGTATTATGCCGAAAGCTTAGGTCCCAATTGGGAAAACCTGGCAGTTCACTGGCTGTTTTTTTTTTGGCTTCGTTGGGGCACCTTGCGGCTTCGTGGGTATTTTTAGGCCCGGCTGGGCACTAGGTTGAATTTAAGTCGGACGGAATTAAAGTTAACCCGGGACCCGGTAAGAAATTTAGACGGCGTGACCTACCCGTGGGTAACACTTACCTGGAATCCAGTCTACCGTGGATTGGCCAGGCTACCTGCGGGACAGGAGGGTCTTTCCACCGCCTGGGTAATCTTTCACACCCGGTAGGAATTTTGCACGGTGGGAGTTAAATTTGCCACTGCTGACCGGCTAATTATCCCACTGGGCTAAAGTCTAACCGCGTGAAAATCCTACCGGGTGTGACCGATTACCCCTACGGCTGGGAGCTACACTGGCCCCGTACAAAGCCTGCACTAACTACGGTAGGCCGAGCCAGTAGTAGACTGGATTCCAGGTTAGGGTAACACCGGTAGTCCACCGGGACAAATTTGCGGCTTCGGAACCTGGCCAGGGCTACATCCCTGACGGGCACCCGTGCAATTGGAACCTGAGCCTAAAGGCGGCATACCGATTAGGCTTAGGTCACATTTCCAAGTCGGGGCCCGGGCGGGATGTTTTAAGAAACGAAAAATTAAGATGTATACACAGAAATATACATACTCATGCCCGTGAATCTTATACAGTAGAAGCCAGTTAATTGCACAACGGATTAACGCACACTTCTGTTAACTGCACGTTATCCCAAAATCCCAAATCAGTGCGGTCCAGCTAGATAGCTTCGCATACTTGCACCAACCGGATAATTGCACGAAATTCACTGGCAAATAGGCCGTGCAATTAAGCGGCTTCTACTGTATTGACATTTTGTGCACTTTTGATGTCTTTTGTGTCATTCATTTCGCTCCCGAAAGCTGCCCGGCCGGGCCCCGGTTTGGAAATGTGACTTAAGCCTTACGAGGAACTAAAAAGCAACATGACATTGTATGATATTTCAACTGTAATATTTCAACATCAGAATATCATCCATGTGAAGTTCTAGTCTTGACGTACCCGGCACTAAACAAACCGCATGTCTGTCCTTCTTGACGCGCGCACACGGGGCAGCAGCCGCAGTAGTCGTCGGTGAGCTCACAGTCGGTGGGCGGGGGAGGGCAGGTGAAGTCCGCCTGGTACATGCACGGGCAGTACGGAGGAGACAGGCGGGGCGCTGCGGTTGGGAAGTTGATTTGATTTATTTGGCTATATAGAGAGAATACGTTTATGAAGGTTAGACATCCAGGTAAACAATATTCAAATACAATTCAATCTCTACAACTGGATAGTGACGCTGAAGAAGAGTGATGGATGTCACTCGAAACGTCCGGAAGTAAATATCCCGTTTTTTATCCAGTTGTAGAGATTGAATTGTATTTGAATATATAGAGAGAAATACAGCCATGGCTACCCAACTAGCCGGAGGCTATTCAGGATTAGCTCTGGTAACTGTACAATATTCAATAACAATATTACGTTTATCTATACACGAGGTTTGTCTGTCGAACAAGGTTATGCAGATAACGCAAGATACGGATAATTTGAGATACAGAGACGACCTGTGTTTACTAGCTAGGCTAGCAGACGTACTACCTGCGAAACTCTATCTATTATACGTTGATGTCTCTCGAAACGTCCGGAAGTAAATATCCGTTTTTATCCAGTTGTAGAGATTGAATTGTATTTGAATCTATCTATTATAGTGTTCGTACTTTCTGCGATATTCTATCTATGGTACAAGTAGCATTACGAGGCTATCTATATTAGGCTGAAACGTTATCGCAGTTATGAACAGAATAGAATCATATAATCATCTCATCATATGATATCATAACTGAAATGTACATAAAAACACAAAGGGTGTGACTCACTAATGAACATGTTCGTCAAGCAGATATAGAAGTAAATCATTTCACTACATGACTTATAGGAAAAAATGTTAACAAAATACTATACTACCATTCCATATTATCATAGCTAAGTTTATTTTGTGGAATTTTATTAATGTTTAAGGTAAGTTACTAACTTGCAATTGAGTGCAGTGTCATTGTCCCTGACTTTCTCTTAAATGAAATTTAACCAAATCATGTCAAGTTGATTTTGTCCTTTCTACGCATTGAGTGTTGGGTAAAGATATTTCTCAAAATCTTACAATATTCATACAGTTTGGTTTATATTGTTAGAGTGAACGAGCAATATTAATCTTATTCATTTATTACAGAATTACTACCCATTTTAAAGAATAGATAAATAGATTTCCCCGATCACACACCACTAGTGTTGCGGAAGCAAACAAGCTCTGTTTTGATGTGAAAGTTTACCAATTTTGATTACCGACTTGTAAAGAAGCGTGGGAGTCAAGGAACTTTCCACGAGTAACGTTTTCAATGTCTTCATCCACATCTGCGCTATAGCGCTACGCGTCAACAAATCCGTTTCTACTCATAGTCAGAGAGCATGTCATATATTCTGAAGTGTTGTCACGGTCCAGTGGTGGTCTTCTCGATCTAGTTTCACCCTTTACAAGATGAGGTCAACGACAGAATGTTATATAATATTTCTCTCGGGTTCCAAATAACAACACATTCATCTTAACTTGTCACGAAGATGTACAATGCGCTTCATCGAGCCGACCTGATAGTTCCGGACTATACATAATCATGAATAATACAAAGGATGTTGTTCCTAATAACGTGATTGTTCGGGCTTTGTTTGACAGGTTATTATCCCTGAGGGACGTAGTGAGACGCCAGAATGGCACCAGACATACAGGGGTTCACCCACCTTTGATGGAAGCGAAGTCTGCAATGCTGACGCCCACGACGAGCAACAAGACGACGAACTTCATCTTGGATTGGTTTTCACCGAATGGACGAGCCAGGTTAAAACAGTCGTGAGAAAGCGCAGATGTGTTTTTCAGTACATTTGCCGTCTGATAAGATCGTTTGTTTTACCAGCGCGACATGGTGTAACTACACACATCCGCGCGTAAGCTTATAGTGTGCGCGTCCTGACATGTTGATACAAGTCAAATTTGGAATGATTCCAGTACTCAAAGAAAAACCATGGCAAACGACATGACACATTCTCGCCTGATAATGGATGACAGCTATATTCTTGCAGTTCCTGTTCTCTGAATCCATTCAGTATCTAGCATCTACTTTACAGTAGACTGATCGTGTGTGAAATAGTTTTGGATGGTTTGTCTGTCTGGCAGACATAACCTTCACATCTTTGCTTGGAAGTTATAACCACTCATGTCATTCTCTAAGACATTTAGTTTTCTTATAATAAAAAGTACCTCATGTACCTTTAATTGGACCAGTAGACAGTCCCATTTATCAGCTAAGTTTTGACAATGCTGCCTGGCTTACTTCAAGCTTCCCCGAGTTTGTAACTAACCCGTACGGATATTTACATTTGGCCACCTTCACACTTGGTGAAGGTCTTACTCTAAACGCTGTGTACTAACAACAAACGATTGCGACCTTTTAAACCATCTCTGACCCTTGCATGATAATGAATCTTTTAAGCCAAAGGATTCGGCATCAGCAGCTTGTCCAGGATTAACGCTCATAATCCTGCGGACAAGGCGTATCCAGTTAATCCCCCGCTTTGTAGTGGTTATGCAAAATGTATGGCACGATTTCAGCACATTCTTCACAGTCTGACAGCGATGTTTCAGAAGTCTAGATGAGGTAATTGAGGTGTCTTAAAAATGCTATCTGTCAGTTTCTTCAAAGACGTAATGAGATGGTTTGAAGTGTGTCTGTTGTGTAGGCGAAATGATCGATGGACCGTCACACAACTCTCAAACAATTCAGAAAACAATTGCAGAATGGAAGAAAGTCCTCTAGGTCACATAAGGTTAGATAGTTAAAAGTGGACAAAAGTGCCAATGGCATCTCCTGCCTTGATCAAAACTTCATCGGTGGGACCCAGGCGTGTATCATTGGTATCTGCTTGGGGGAGAACTCTTCAAGCTTGTTACCATTGGTATGTGGGCTTCACAGAAGGAAAACTTTCTCTTATTAGACGAAGGCAAGTGAATTTTATGGATGGCGTCAGCGTGCCTATTACATTTGGCCTTATTAAATTTTTCTCCTTCCGGAGATGAATATATGACGAGAAAGTACCAATTTGGGAAAAGATATGCGTGGTAGCCTTGATTGTAGTTGTAGAACTGACACTTGTAAGGTACATGATTGTAGTTGTAGTGAAACTAGTTCGGAACTAAAAGTGGCACCAATATGGTAGACTGTAGTTGTCAACTTGGTAGATGAAACCAATCGAAAACACTGCTTTGTGCACCGCTTGCATACAGAAATAAGACTTGTCGTAATACCATCTTTTGTTGCCTCAATTCTTCTTTGCAACGCTTATGATGTTTATTTAGAAAATCTAACCATCTTAGTCTTTTTTACCCGTCTTGCTTTTGTCGCCCTCTCTCATTTGAGACGGTCTGTAGATGATGTCATCTATAAAATTTACTTGCTGTGGCCTTAGGGAACTTTACCAAGGAAGCCACAGAAGATCGAGAAAAGGTATATCAAAAACTTATAGATCGACATGAACAAGTGCAGAAATGCCCTGGGTACAAGTTGAGAGGAACATTCATGTAATTGGTCCTGTGTGGCACCGGGCTACCTTGACGGGGTGAAGTGAGCTCCTTTTACCAGAGACGGCACTTCCTAGTCAGGCAGAAGAAAGATGTTTTTCAACAAGGCTGGCTGGATGGTCGACAAAGAAAAAGACGAGAAAGAGATCTTAAATCAGCTCAAATGAACTCGATGAAGAGATCTAGATTAGCTAATTTTCCATTGGTAGCGACAGAGAAGACAGACGCTATGTACTGTATTTTCTGCTTTACTGTAGAAGGGGCATTCACCTAGCATATGCAGTGAATGAACAAAAGACCACAGCTTAACTTACCGTATCAGGGACCCCAAAGCTTGCCGTTATCAGCCCAAATGATCTCAATGAACAGATTTAGATGAGCTAATCGTCCACTGGTCGTGACAGAATGACATACGCTATGTACAGTACAGGTTTGCTGTGCAAGGGCATTCCCCTAGCATATGCAGTAAATGACTGAAAGACCACAGCTTAAGAACTACCGATAGCGCGCATGCATCGTGGGTGATAAGAGATAACGACGATACCACTAAACCAGTAGATTACGCTTGCTTCTGTACGCTAAAAAGTAAAGTTTGTTCGAAGCATGGTTCATCTGGGAAAGTAACGAAACCGCATTTTCTTGATACTATTGCTAATACTAGGCCAAAACATTGGTGATAAATCAATGAAATCAGAGACCAGTCAGATCTCATATGCTGCAGAATTATAGCTATCCCGGGGGTGTTCGCCAGTAATGCATTATGTGTCGAAATGATAAGAGTTTTAGCCCATAATTAATACATGGTGCGCCCCTGGGAAAGGCGCACTACACAATGTTCCTCACTTCAACCAGGAGAATATGGGTATACAGTGAATAGGGGAGTCACTCGGATAGTACATTAAATGGAGGTCGTGATTTTGAGAAGAGCCACGCCTCGTGCACGTTAAAGAACATACCACACATATCAAAAAAGAGGTATGGATAATTTATGGCTTACAGTCCTACGGCCGCACCTGGGGCAAAAACTGACAGTCGCATTGAGGTCACATATGAGTTATCACCGAAAGGCAGCGGCTCCAGACCCTTGCGATTTTAACCCATCAACTTTTAGCTCCTGGACATTCAGTGCGGAGGAAGTTGTCGACCCATTAAAATATAGTCTACCCAATAAATAATGTGTACTGTACAGCTGAGACCAACAGGGTACTCTCCATCTTTGTCTTTAAAGAATTCAGGACTGTGTTTGCTCTATTAGTGTCAAACTCCATCAATGCAACCTAATCCATCAAAAGTCAAAAGTTCGATTGATCTTTAATGAGAAAATATGTAAATTTCTTTCTGTGAATTAGCTGCTAAGTGCCCCCACGACGTCAAGGGACCGTTAAGCGATAAGCGGTAAGACAGAGCTATGGCGTAGTGTGGGTGGTCTACAAACAAAATGGCACAAAGATCCAACAATGTATATCACCGGAGAAGAAGATCCCACCTGAATTATACACGTCGATAAAACATCATCAGTTTGTCACTTGCCTTTAGTCGTGCAATGTAAATGTACTTTCGACACTAACGAGTTCCAAATAATACTCAAATATTTCTTTGCCAAGGATCGAAGTAACCAAACCTGTACAGTACTTGGGATTGTCGGGCTGAAAAGTTGCAAATTGGTCAAGCTATCTCAACTTTGTACCGTATAAATCGTTAATCTCACAGTGAAGTAGGGTAGCTTTTATGATGGGGTTTTAAATACCAATCCACCATACCGCTCACGGTAATCCATGACAAGTCGCTTGATGTAAAAGAAACATTAACGACAGCCTCCTGGCCTTAAATTGTGATCCAGAACGAAGTGATTTGACCCAATTGGAGGTGACGAAATACATTTGTATTAGACCAACTATTGAATAGTAATTTGATATTCATGTGTCACGCAGTAGCACACGGTGCTTGATCAAAACAGGAAATCTCAGGAAATCCGGGATGGCTCTCATCAAGGAAGTGACTTATGTACGAAGGTATCATGTTGTTCCAGCTGTGATATTAGGTATCTTTTGCGTTAAATTTAGTGAAGCCAATTCACGCCAACATCAAGGTGGACTCTCACTGCCCTTGGGGCACCCGTGCGACACTGGGTTCGTTCGCTGCGGCACACACATTCGTTGAGTCATCTACGAACCCCACAATGCCACACCGGTGCCCCAAGTGCAGTGAGAGTTCACCTTTAATATTTACTACTAAGGCTTAGGTCACATTTTATAAAAGGGGCCCGGCCGGGCAGCTTTCGGGAGCGAAAAAAATGATATGAAAGAGTCAGAAAGACAACAAAATACACAAAATGTCGAAATAAGATTCAGGGGCATAATTTGTGTATTTTTCTCGGTATAAATCTTGATTTTTCGTTTCCTAAAACATCCCGGCCGGGCCCCGGTTTGGAAATGTGACCTAATGTGTGATCATATAATGGTAAGGTATGACAGTAAGTGAAACATTGAGAAGAACAGAGAACAGTAGAGAAAACTGGCCAGATGTTCTGTAGTTATCCAAGGGAGTAGATAAGATGATGAGAAACATGCATCCGTACCCTGGCATCTAGGGACGACTTTGAAAGTCAAAACAATTTCGACACAGTCACAGAAACCCTGTTATCTCTATGTAAATTGCTGTATGGTGCACATTGCTGGAATATCAGAGTTTTCAATTCATCGTATGTCATGCGCGCACCGTCACCCCTTTTCGTCCTTATCAACTGCCCGCAAAGGTAGCATTACGTATACGAGTGTGAGTTTGCTAAGTGCTTCTTACAAGTTTCAAGATGTTGAGATTACTTGAACGAGTGTGCTATGAACATGCATATGGCTGATGTTCGTCTATCGTTCAAGCAATCACAACATCGATCTTGAAACTTGTAAGAAGCACTTAGCAAACTCACACTCATGTGCGCATTATAGAACATCTGGCCAGTTTTCTAAACTGCTCTCTATTCTTCTCAATGTTTCACTTAGTGTCATACTTTACCATTATCTGATAATGCACATGTTAAGGCAAACCAAGTTTGCCTTAGGCTTAGGTCACATTTTTAAACCGGGGCCCGGCCGGGATGTTTTAGGAAACGAAAAATCAAAATTTATACCCAGCAAAATACACAAATTATGCCTCTGAATCTTATTTTGACATTTTGTGTATTTTGATGTCTTTCATATAATTTTTAAAACCACTTTCCGTCCTTATCAACTGCCCTCAGAGGTAGTAATACGCATATGAGTGTGAGTTTGCTAAGTGCTTTTCACAAGTTTCAAGATGCTGAGATTACTTGAACGAGTGTGCTATGAACATGGCTGATGTTCGTCCATCGGATGTTTGTTTGTTTGAACCTTTATCTATTCATGAAAGCTCAATTCGGCCTACAGGCCGCTTTTCACTGAAGTCATGAGGGAAGAGGCAAGGGCCAGGCAAAGTACATAACAGAGATACAGTTACATCGTTTAGAGTCCTTATAATCCTGTAAATCTATATACACAATTTTTACACATACAAAGAAAGAAACTGCTACATTATTCATATCCGGATATCCGTTCATTTGGCCGTTCCCATTACTTCTCTTAAAGGAAGCCAGAGTTGGGGCCGTGCGTATGTCCGGTGGTAGACTGTTCCAGATGGTGGGTCCACGGTAGGCGATGGCTCTTCTGAAGGTTTCTCGGTGGGGTCAGACCTGATGTCGATGAAGACCTTGACTTCGGAATCTTCGGAATCAGTCGCCCTTGTGAGTCCGGGCGTGGCTAATCAGTCCAATCCGTGCTCGAAAACATCTGCCGCAAACGTTGCACTTGACAATAGCTGATGGCTGTGTGGGTGGGTCTGCCTTCATGGCTACACTTGCACTATTAACATGGAGTGCCCCTCATAGACGTAATGACAGTGGGAACTGGAAGAAAGAATGATCAATTTGAAACTCTTCCAAACCTTCACTTTCGTCGATAGAGCTTGAGTTTGCCGTCGGCGTTAATAAGTTTCAAGATGTTGCGAGATGATCTGCAGCTTCTGTTGCTCGAGCTATCACCGCTAAGTCAATCTCACAAGGTGTGGTTTCGTGCCAAGATCGCTCAAATGATCGGTGCCACCTGTACTGTAGATACGGCACTGGCGTGCTGTATATAGGTTGCCCGCATAGACTACATGGCAATGGAAGGATTACCTGTTTGAAACTCTTGTACACTTTTACTTTCATCGATGGAAATTTGGTATCACCATCTTCAAGTTCGAAAATGTGTGACGGAGTGCATGTCAGGTTGCTTCAGCTGTCTGTTTTGCCGAAGATAACGTGTTTATATCGTAATTTGAATAAAGTGTACTTGATTCGTACTGCCAGATGATTTAGACATTGATTATTTGGGAAAATTACTTTATAGTTATTTACGTAGCTGCAACGTGTCCTCTCACTGTAATACTTATAGGCTTGTTAACACAGCCACTTTATGAATAGTCATATATTACACGGCTTGAATCTCACGATTATGAAGTGAAAACCTGAGACGATGTTACCTCCGATAAAATTCATTCCGTAACAACGTACCGAAGCAGCATGGAAGGTGCATTTACTTGGAATGTGCCTTCTTCTTACCTGTTTTATTGAATATGAGCAAGGAAAAGTACAAGACACTGAGGTGAAAGCACTCTTGTATCAGCTAATATCAACAACACCTCTGGAAAACAGGTTAGATATCGAAGATCTAAGAGCATATTGGTTGGGCAGTCCAAGTTGAAGTAGGATAAACACTCGTGAATTGAATATCAAAGGTTTTAGTAGAAAATAATTCTTTGACGTGCGCCTATAATGTATATAAGAGAGCAGACGAACAGTTTTCCATAGTGCATCATCATCATTCCATAGTACAACCATGTTTCATTAGAAAAAAGGCCAAGCTCAAGAGATCAAAGAAGAAATTGAATCTGAATCGCTCCCTCTGGTATAGAATACAAGAGAAGAGTGTGATTCCCCGAATCCCATCTAAATGTAAATAGACGAAGAAATGTACTCTCTGGACTCTGCACCAGAAGCGTGGGCATTCGCTGATGTTCGTATTCATGACGCAACACCATATGCGATGGTTATCTTCGTCCTATCCTCCTCTCCTATCTCAGTCTCTACAGGAGAGATGTCTGTGCCTAGTGAAGCACTTACAACATCCTTTGGCTGCAGACGTTATATACATTGGTTTCACCAGCAAGTGCACTCTGTGAATGGAATGTTCTCTCAGCCATACAACAAATCACCAATGTAGAATCGACCATTTTTCTTGCAGCAATCACACCACGAAAGTTCTGTACCTGGTAATATTTGACGAATTGAACGTTGTAACATGGGTCTCCTCAGCAAATGTTGATGTAATGATTGCATGTGTCAAAATGCACGATTTCAGCATTAACCATTTGTCTTGAAGCACGAAGTTCCTGTATGGCAATTGGCAAGTAGTCAATGTTCACACTAGAGGTGGGTACCGGTACAGAAAATTCAGGTCAAGGTCCGGTTCAGGTCCAGAGGATCAGGTCCAGGTCCGGACCTAGGCCTGAACCTGGACCTGATGCAGTATGACTCATACCAATGGTCCATTTCACTACAAAGAAATTTGTTTGGTGGAGACTTACACTGGCGTTTTAAAATCCTACAACGCTAACTGCACCTGTACGATTGGCTGTAAAACTTGGTAGCAATTACTATAAACTCTACTCTACTTTTACTCTTGTTATTTTCTTCCACCTGCAAGCGTCAAAACGTGTGAATGCCTGATAGAATAATCTGTTAACTTTCTAATCGGTCCAACATCCGGTCCACTTAATTTTTTCAGGTCCGGTTTTTCTGGACCGGTCCAATAAGAAAAACCGGTTTTGTACCGGTACGCTGTACCGATACCCAGTCCTATTCACACCTTATCAACAAAGCTGCAGACAGCTTAATAGGTGGTTCGTCTGCTACGTGATGTATTGGCACTTACGCCGTCAAAGCCTGGCCTAAACATGCAAGTCTTAGACATGCGTTATTAACCACACGAAAACTTGCGCATTGAGACTCGCTTCTAAATGGGTCAACTGGTATGTAACACGTTCACATGATGGCATTTCGTAGTTAATCAAACCACGTACTGGGAACCAAATGTATACAGTATCTTCACATCAGTAAATATCAAAGTGTCACGACGTTGATATATCTATAGCCTGACGGAGCTTGGTGACTTACATGATTAGATGAGAATCATATTAACTACATGTAGCCATCTACCTAAACTTAGCCAAAAATTGTATTTTTGAACGTTTAACGATTTTCGTAATAGGGGTTACGCGAACGGTGACATTGGTCTAGGATATAAGCCACATCACCGACCAAGCCAAATGTTGTGATCAGCTGACGGCACTTGATCCACCACTTAAAACCTCTCTTTGACATTCAGGACTGTACACTGCCCTTGGACGCTAGCCAACCAAGGCTGGCGCTAGTGTAGTGAAGTGGAAGAGAGGTAGTGGTTGTAGCACTTCGGTGGACAATGGCAACAGACGCTCAAGGGTTACCATGGCCAAGAAAGAAACAATTTATTCCACACTCTCACACTCACATCCTCACATCCTTACATCTTTGTGTTTCAACTCAACTAAACTGGTCCTCTCTGGTCTGACTTGGGCCCCGTTCATACTAAGCTTGCCAAATCGGATTTCGAGCTGAAACCACCGAAGCAGAACTGATGTGTATCAGTATGAACTTTAGAACATCATATCTTGGTAGGGTGCTGATACATCCAGACCAGATGTCATTGACAGGCCATTGATTATGTCACAAGCTTATTCAGTGATCTTCCCTTTGTTCATTCTTTTTTTTTTATTAGATTGTAGTTTATATAGGTACGATCCAAATTTTCCTTTTAGCTATATTATAGTAAAGTTCTCTGGCTTTGAATCTTTGTCTAGTGTTGCGAAATTCATTTTTCTTATGGGTTTTGATCAAACGACATCATACAAACACATCTTAACACATATTTAACATGACTAAGAAACGAGAAGAAGCAGCAAACGTATCAGAATAGTTTTAGAACCCATGTTTTAGATTTGCCTTAGAAACTATGTGTACTGTATGTCTAATTACATTTTGTATCTATATGCATATGCCTGTATGTAGCCCGATAGGACATGAATGTGCAATAAAAGCTCTTTCACTTTCTCTTATCTCTGGGGCATTTGCGCATCAAAATACAGAATGTTTTCAGTTTCTGAAGATTTCTAAGAAAGATCTGTCAAAGTCAATATGTGGTCAACATACGCTCTGTTACACTAGGTTGAGCACATTTGGACTAGTTACATAATACGACTTTTTACACAAGGAGGTTAAGTTCATTTATTGTAGATGATTGCACTCTAATGATAAGATAGCTGCATATTGTAGATGATTGCACTCTAATGATAAGATGAAACATTTGGAATTCGCCAACTTCTCCAAACTTATCTCTTGAACTCAATTAAGTGTTCCACGAAGTTTTCATGGGTTCCTCGAACGTTTGTTTATTCATTATTTACCAAGAAGGAGATGAGAAAGGTGGAGATCTCATTATTCTAGGAACAATTCCAATTACTAAAAGTTAAGCTTAAGTCCTTCCCGCACCAGATGGTGCATAGGGCGGTGCCCATGTCCGTTTCAGTAGCCCTTAGCCACACAACTTTGTGCAATCAGTACAGCAGATGGCTAGTCCAAAGGTAGAGGTATGTTCAACTTCCATTCTCTTTCCTAAATGCTTAGTGATAAGTAGATCGGACTAGATAATATAAGATAGGATGAGAGCTTTATTTTGTTTTCGGCAGTTTGAAAACAACTGAATTGCAAACCAAATTAAAACAATCGACAGAAACATTGGCATCATCTAGAATCATTTACATACGATACATGTGCATAGAAAGCAGTACGCCTTTGGTATGACTCGGCCGGTGTGCGTGTGTGTGCGCGCGTACGCGTGTGTGTTTGTGCGTGCGTGTGTGTGTCTATGAGTGATTACGTGTGTAATGTGTGTGTGGTGTGTGTGTGTGTGTGTGTGTGTGTGTGTGTGTGTGCATGCATGTGGTGTAAGCATTAGATTTTACCAAACGCAAGGACCTCCTCACATCCAATATGTTTTTCAAGGAAGTTCTGATTGCAGAACATAGGCCAGTATTTGGTGCCATTAACTAAAGGTCCCCTCTCACTGGACGTGGGGCACCCTTGCGGCATTGCTGCGTTCGTTCACTGCGGCACTGTTGTGTTAATTTCTCCGATTTTGTCTTGCACTCACACTGACGTGCGGCACTGTTGCGTTTCTAGACTAAATGAACATGTTATTGACAATTGCAGCGTTGTCAATTTATCAAAAATCACTGTAAAATGATGAGAATGCCTCAAAATGAGATTTATAATGAAAAGATTTCCCTTATGATAATGAATTATATGATACATATGCTATAAATAACCTTGAAAGACTTTTACTGTAAATGAAATGACCCAAATGAACGGACACGAACCATATACCAGATTTGAATCGATGTGTACGTTTTGCACCATGTAACGTTATTTGTAATTATGTATGTTTAACGTTATATGTTTATTCACCAATTTTGCAAATTTTTAACATGAAAATTCTTGATATTTCATACTTTGTTTGTATGACGCGGAGTATTTTCATTGTCGGCGGATGGCTTGCCAGCCTATTGATGTCTAAGTCTATCATATTTGTAAAAAGTGAGAAAAAATATGGCCCATCGGTCCGAATGACTGTAATTTTGTATTTTATCGGCGGCAGGCTACCAGCAATGATTGTAACGCAAACGCAAACTCGTTATCATCCAACATGAATAATTTCTTTTTGAACGTTGTACGATAATCTTTTTCCCTACATCCGTAGGTTAATCGATAAACTAGTTACTTATTTTTTGTTTTCAAGTATAAAATACTAACCTACTTTCCATTAGATAAATCAAAAGATGTATTTTTAAGTTAACTCTGAATACGGATGCAAGGTAAGTTTTGTGGAATTCGCAGTGTTTTTACTGGATCGAAAACCGCTTTTTAAAAAAACGTAAAATTATTAGAAATGCATCTCAAATAGTTTTTAGGTAATAAAAGGATGATTACTTTTGATTCTTGGTGTAAAATAGGCAAAACATATCCTTGATACTGTTTGGGGCATGGTGGCGGCACTGTGGGGGCATTGTTGGGGCACTGTTGGGGCATCTTGCCACTTGCGTTATTTTTAAACTTTCCAAAAAACGTCGCGCTTGCAACCGGCACCTCTAGGTTTGCTTGCGGCACCTCTAGGTTTCGTGGGGGCACTTGTAGGTTCCGTGGGGGTACATCTGCGTTTTCGAACGCAGCAATGCCGCAAGCGTGCCCCACGTCCAGTGAGAGGGGACCTTAACCTTTACATCAGTTGGCGCCGCAAGTCAGGCTACGTAAAATTTTGCCGGCGACGTGCGACATTAGATCGCATCTTTGTCCGTCTAAACGTCTTAATGAAATATATTTGTACAGATCTATTATGATCAAGGAACAGGAAAGCAATGCAGCAGAAGAGTAGTCGTTTATACCCATCTTTGTGATAGCTAAAATGTGGCAAGCATTCGACAGATTCCATTAACTAGTACGTCCTTGAGCTGCGCCCTTGTTATTGAGGAAAGACATTTCTAGGAGTCACTAAGTTCAAGCTGGAGAGAATCCTAGGTATTTACAACAAACACTGTAGAAAGCCACTAATGTTTATTACATAAACATTAAGTCTGGATTCTTTGCGGCAGCCAGTCTTTGGCTTTACGTCAAGGTGACACGCGCTTCCCTAGCGTCACTTTGCGTTTGTGATAAAGGCTTCATATAAGTAAACAAATACACCAAGGATTACTTCTGGCGTCGACATAGATAAAAGTCTAACCAAAGAGATATCTGTCAACCCAGGGGTCCATTATTGCTCTACCTTCATTTCCCAAGGGCAGGGAAATGGACTTGAGCACTTAAAGTAATTCTCTCCCACTTAAAGAAACTCGCTGTGACCACAAGTGCCGGTAGACCTGAGACGATGTTACCTCCGATAAAACGCATTACGTAACAACGTACCAAAGCAGCACTGAAGGTGCAGCTACTTGGAATGTGCCTTCTTCTTATCTGTTTTATTGAATATGAGCAAGGAAAAGTACAAGACACTGAGGTGAAAGCACTCTAGTATCGGCTAATATCAACAACACCTCTGGAAAACAGGTTAGATATCGAAGATCTAAGAGCATATTGGTTGGGCAGTCCAAGATGAAGTAGGATGCACAATCGTGAATTGAATATCAAAGGTTTTAGTAGAAAAAAATCAGTAAAAGTTAAAGATCTTTGGTGTCTACACTGAATCTTTAAAATCAAAACATTTCTTGAATATTTTGCGACAAGATAGGTGAAGTTAATGAGTAGGAGGATGATTCGAGCTTGTTAAGTAGATAGTTTAGATCGAGAATAAAGCCTACTAGGATCTATAGATTGCTGAGAAGGTTTTCGTTTTGTAGTTAGGACAGTTTGATTAATCTCCAAGCAGATCCTGAGGTAACATATGATAGTATTAAAACCTGGCAGAGGAGTAAAGCCGGCCTTGGAGTGTGTATGCTCCTGTGACCGTCTGACCCTTTGGCCGGCTATGCGTCTTTGCCAGCTTTGATACTATCTTATGGCACTGCAGGATCTTGTTGAAGATTACAGTGAGATAGGACTTGCCTTTATATCCGCCCACACAATGTGTTGTTCCATGATTAAGCGATCACTTCACCCACCACATCACCGTAATTACCGTTTCCCTTGGTGACAGTTTGTCTCCCGCAAATCGACTAAACGTCTTGTTATGGCATTCGTAATCACCCCAAATGGGACTTCAAACATCACACAGGTAAGTGTTTGTCATGAAACTGAGACAAGTAACCACAGTGTCACCACAGAGAGTAGACCTATGGGACTCACAAGGCAAATGAAACGCCAGCCGTATTTCATCCGTTAGTTATCGTATATTTGTAGCTACTGTAGAGTACAAACCCATCCATCTATCCAGTTTATAAATTTCTCCGGTAGTTTGTATTCATCAAGTTCAATGTCAGATGCCGTGAAGCACTTTGATAGTAGCTAAACTTCCAAAGTACAAACCTTGCAAGAATCAACACTAAATGGGGACTTCAATCATCAAACTGGCAACGCAACAGCTTTTTTTGTCACAAAGGTGAAACAAATTACTGCGTAGCTACCACAGAGAATAGACCTATGGGACTCAAGATGTACATCAAACATCAGCTGTGTTTCGTCTTGTAGTTATCGTATATTTGTATTTACTGTTCAGTACAAACCCATTCGTCTATTCAGTTTAGAAACTCTAGTAGTTTGTATTCATTACGTTCAATGTTAGATGCCGTGAAGAACTTTGATAGTAACTAAACTTCAAAAGTCTTCAACATGCAAGAAGAATCTACGACTTAGAATCAGCACTAACTGGGTACTACAAAGCTCAAACTGGCAACGCTAACGCAACAGCTTCAACTCTTTGTCCCAAAAATTGAAACAAATCAATGCATAGCTAAAGTAACCACAGAGAGTAGACATATGGGACTCAAGATGTATATTAAACATTTCTTCCTTTAGTCATCGTATAGTTGCAGTTACTGTTCAGTACAAACCCACCAGGATCCATCTATGCAGTTTATAAATTTCTCCAGTAGTTTATAAATTTCTCCAGTAGTTTGTATTCATCAAGTTCAATGCCAGATGTTGTGAAGCACTTTGATAGTAGCTAAACATCAAACGTCTGAAGCTGCAAGAACATGCAAGAAGAATCTACGACTCTGAATCAACAGTACCTAGGTCTTAGTACTTCAAACATCACACTCGCAACGCAAAAGCTTCAGTTGTTTGTCAAATAAATTGAAACTACCTAGGTCTTAGTACT
>NC_049988.1:12073712-12101212 GCF_000003815.2 Branchiostoma floridae
TTCACTTCTCTAGCAATTACCGTAGGCTACCGTAGGATCTTGGAGATAATGACTTTCAGCATGTATACGTAGTTGCCGAAGTCATGGTGATTCATGGCACAGTAGCAGCATTTTCAGGGAATGTCGAATTATAGAATGACACCCCCATCTTGAAAGCAATATGGTTATAGTAAATATTTGTTGTTCACTGATCTGCATGGAGCTAATTAGCTACTCTCAAAGCAGAGGTTAGGTCATCGCCTTCAAGTTGGTTACTGCCTGGTGTTAGGAGAAACAACGACCTAGACATACATTGAAACAGGATTTAAAGATTTACTTTATTCCTGGTAAAGAGGGTACCAAATACCTTAGTCCATACGACAAACACCAAAAATACTTTGTGTTCAAAGGATTCTTGATAGTGTTGCAGTAGCTACATGTAGGAAGAGACTTTGTAAGTCAGTTCCACATCATGAGGTCATTACAGACTCCACTTGATTTCTAGTACCCGGAATTACCCTTTCAGCGTTTACTTAACAACGTCATGTATGCACCAATCACGATCACATTCACTCACTCTATGAAGGTCGCTATGGACCCGTCCACGACCGTGTCCCTTCAATAATTCTGAAATGGCTTATCACCACACACAATGTGGATTCTGAATGTCCTCGTGGCGTGGGAGTTACTGCGTCTCTTTTAAACTACTCCAACGGCAATGATGGCTGTTATTAATGTTCACCAGTGACCCATGACCAATGAGAGTCCATAACAGGCATTACTATACATTCATTTATTGGCTTGGCTGTTACCCTATGTGGCAGAGACTGCGTTTCTCGTATTGGCCTGTTCAGCCGCAGTCGACGTTGTCTAACTGATATCAATTAGGATTTTACCATGGTCAATATTGACCGAAGGAGGCCATATAGTAGTAGTAGTGCACATGGCTGCCCAACTAGATTCCAAAGGGCTAGCCCTACCGATAGAGACAAAAGACAATACAAATGGAATATAACATGGACAGGAGAACAATCAATGACAAAGTGCTTTTCAACCAGAGTATATAATTGGTCTGTAATTGCGTCTGCTGTGCCTTAAACAGTATCCACAGTGACAGTTCAGGGTCAGTGTCTACGCATGTTCGAAGGTTTCATCTGTTTGGAGCTTTTACGCATCAGTCAACGTCGATGATTCCAAGGCGTTTCGACATGCATTTCTGCATTTTCGTGGCCTCAAACTTAACGGCAAGTATCAAGGGAACTATCGGTAGAACCTACGTGTTTCCTCACTGTCAGTTTTATAATTGATATCTCCTGTTAGACGTTGAGATTGGTACCGCTTGTTTTCTGAACTTACGTTATGTGATGAATAGGTCCAGTGTGTTTTAAGGTTAACATGATCATCACAATAAGACGTATGGTTGTGATTTAACCAAGTTTGTTTGACAACTTTTTTCCAGTTTTCTCGGATATCTATAATGATTGATGACGAAAGATATGCTAAACAATTTGTACATATGCATCATTCACATGGATACACAAAACCATTTATCAAAATTCTGTGGGTGTAGCGTTATGTACTTCATTAATTGCAAGCAAAGCTTTATTATTCCCGTATAAATGTTCAACAAATTCTAAACGACCATTCCGTTCGAAATTAACCTAGAAAACCGAGTCATTGGTGATCCGGCCTTCAGATGGATAACTAGCGGTATGCAGTGTTCCATATCTTCATTAATTGCAAGTAAAACCTTATTCAGCATCAGCACAAATTGTACAGTGCCGAATAGGCTTTTTACACATCCAATCCTTTCACTGTCGTAACTTCTAGCTCGAAAGGTCTGATAGATGTCTGTAGTAGCTTGTAGATGTTAATTTGGGTACGAAGAAATGGATCTTGGAGTGATTGAACTCTTTCCTATGTCAACGTAAGTAGATGATCCATCTTAGCGTTCACGAATGGTCTCTTTCCTAACGACACCACATAAAACGCCTACATGATTATCAAGCATGTTATCTCTGCAATCTTCAATCATCCATTTGGTTAAAAGAAGTTTTGTTGGTATTATAGCGGTAGAATTAAGAGAGTATCTCAAAAGCACATGCTCATGGTAGATAATAGCACATTGAGCTCGTGAGCATAAATACTGTCGACTGTTATATATCGTTAACGCTGGACATAATTCTTTAATGAATGATAAAGCTGTCAAAGAATTGAACTTGACAACTTTATGTCTGCATACTTTAGATCCTGGGCATACGTTTGACATGTCTTCAGTCAAAATGCGTGTGTCCATCGGTAATCTTGTTATCTTCACCGATTGCTAATTCTCTCTCTCTCCTCTCCCCCCTCTCTCTCTCTCTCTGTCTCTCTCTCTCTCTCTCTGTCGCTCTCTGTCTCTCTCTAGCTATCTCTGTATATAAGAGGGTGATCAATAAGTTCTCGGTCTCACCAAGAAATAACAAGCACAACTCAGATTTTCAGGCACAACTTCATAGTATGAAGTCTTTTATCAATATATCGTATATTTATATGTATGTGTGTGTGTGTGTGTGCGCGCGCGCGCGCGCGTGCGTGCGGGAGTGAGTGTGTGTAAGATAGAGAGAGAGAGAGAGAGAGAGAGAGAGAGAGAGAGAGAGAGGGATAGATAGACAGAAAGACAGACAGAGGCAGTCAGACAGACAAAGACAAAGGGTTATATTTATGCCGACTAGGGTATGGTTGCAGTCTGGAAAAAATGCCAATAGGGATCGTGATGGAAGCCTCTGTCGAGAGATTGCGCTACATATATCTATATCTTTCTATATTTATTAACAATATACATATTATGACGCATAGTGGTGCCTTCTTTGGGTGTCATGGATATATGGATGTCATTTATAGCCTCACTTACAATGGAAGGTTCTGCTGAGCGTTAGTCTAAGCTAACAACCAACTGTTTCATCAAAACATTCATGAAGTTTAATACTTTTTCCACAGAATAACTCAAAGAAAGTCAACTGTGCCTTTCAAGCACTCCCACACACAGTTTTGCTAGTAAATGACACATGACTTAAGCTGCTCGAATGTACAAGTCGTAGCACCATACTGAAAGTGATTGATTGTTTACAATAAGACAATTATCAGTTCTCGATTACCCCCCAGACAACTTTCATTACTTGTGTCTCATTGCTGTCTGACATACTTGGAATATTCATTGATAATGAGAAATCTAAGGTTAGATACTGGTAAGCTTATGTTCTATATAATTTATAAAACTGTATACGCTAGGGAGAATTACTTAGAACTAGTTTTTAAGCTGCGCTCTGCGATAAGTAATGTCAGAATTAGCGCTCATCCTATGAAAAGGAAAGAGGCCGATACAAAAGATTACCAGTGTGCAAAAGAATTTGGATCTGTGCATCTACAGCAATGGAAGGCACAATACATTTTATTCAAAGTGTTTATTAAATCAAACAGAATGAATCAGTTTCTTTTAGAGAAGTCACAATAACATTCCCTAACTTTCCCACATTCGCATACAAACAGAAAACCACTTTCCTTGTAAAATCACAGAATCCACAAATTGTAGAAAATGCGGGGTTTTCCGTCTTCCTTTACTTCCAAAAAAGAAGTCAAACCCAACTTGTTTAGAAATAGCCAACACTAGTATTCGGGTAGTATCTTTTTTACAATAATATTTATCACTATCCATTGTCACATGTATGTACCTATGTTTCTACCATGTACTTGCAATTAGCCTCCGGGTATGAACTTGCAAATAAACTTTCTCATTAACATAATTTACAGACAACTTTGTGCCTCCCACATGACTTTTGCGAAGTTGAAAGTTACGAAGTGTTCAGAATGGGTATAAGTCCTTTCACTTACAGCCCTCCTCGTTAAAATGTTCTCAAGGGGCTCTTGTATCTTGACTTTTAAGAACTTGAGTTTCACACGAAGTGTTTTGAAGAAGAACTGTAATCAATACATCATCAGTGTCTCTATGGGGGTAATGCAGAAAGCCCTTTTTTACTTCAGTGATTGAATTATACCAGTACTTTGAGCTGTCAATACCATTCGGCCAAGTATTTTTTCTTCATCACTTGAAAGATTAGAACTTCGATGGAGTTCTGAACGTTTTTGTGTGATGCGTGCGGCACTGATCGATTTCTCATGTCTTGACATGATTAAGAATCACCAGGCCGGTTCACAATATGGCCCGGAGAAACTCAATAAGTCGTTTTCTTCACCCCACAAGGATGGGGCTTGACGTAATGAGGTCACCTATTCAAGATTTGATTTGATTATCTTGCATGCTACATTGCGACAAAGCACCTAGGCTTTCTTACGCGGAATGAAGCGAGATAGCTGTAATTGGAAAACCACAGGAAGAAAGATGAGTGCTGTCGCTGAGTCTTAGCAATTACAATGATGTAAATGTAGCACACAATTTATTTTAGTAAGTGTAGTGGAAAAAGCTATCATTATTACGTAGAAAACTCTCAAAATGTAAGGAGAAATAAGGGGGCTCAAATCACTAACAATATATTATTACCATCTTATTTTAGGGCATGGAATGGAATCACACTGGTTGTTCTTGGTGTCTAATCTAAGTCGAGCAACTTTCCTCAGTCACGATTAACAAACGTTAACACAGGACAATGTGTGTAGCCGGATGTCCCTGTGGCTCAATTGGTAGCAGCCGCGCAGTTGATATCCTGGGTATAAGTAGTTGGTAAATAAGAGATCCAGGTTCAATCCTGCATGGTCATCGCATGCGCAGTTGGGGCTGCGCCCGTCTTTCGGAAGGGACGTAAAATGGGGGTCTTGTGTTGGAGGATCGGAGGTGCCCCGAGCACCTTAAAGGCGACAGGCTAGCAATCCCTCCCTGTGAAGATAGGGAGGTCTTCCTACTGGGGTGCGGGGATCGTAGAATTTGGCCAAAAAAAAAATCGGGGAATTGATCCAAGCTCTGAGGTTCATGTTTCAACGCGGCCGACCAACTTCTCTGGTACTGTGGTAGCAAATTAAAGCTCCCCTGGCAAATTCTCCACTTAAAAAATAGTGTAGTCAGTCTGGTAGAGAGTAGTTAAGATATATCCTGCTACTGAAATAACAAGGGAAATTGTCGCCCTATGTGCTACTGGCACTAAAAGGGTCCAAACGAATGCATATAACCTCAAGTAGCCCCTCTTCCACACACACAAAAAAAAAAACAACGACAGCTTATCTGTTCCTGCTTGCGCACTATATCACTCAGGACATATCACTACTTATGACTTCTTCATGATGTATCACGACGCCAAGATGACCTGAATTGATAATCGGAGTGTTTCATGTGTATAGTTGCTTGACATTCCTTATTTGGGTCGTCTTTAATGCTGAAAGTTATTTAAATGTAATTTTGATAAGTGTTTGCTTCCACAAAATCTTGGCTTTACTTCTAATATATGACACGGGTACTTTAGAGTGAATGAATGTGTTTATTGTCATTTCATTATCTTTGTGCAACCTTTCTAGTATATGCGTTTTTAAAGCATCATTCAAAATAGATACAAAGAAGATAAAAATGTAATCTTCTACTAAGCCTAGATAACATAACCACATTCTATTAGACTATTTATTGCATATTTTGAGATATCGATATGTAATGAAGTTATAATTGGAATGCATCTTAACCTTACAAGCAGACACTTATCAAAATCACATCACAATTTCATCATTGTTTTTTTAGACGACCCAAAAAGAGAATTTCAAGTAGCCGTAAAAATGAAACACACCGATTATCAATCCGGGTCATCTTGTCGTCGTGATATATAATAAAAAAGTCATAAGTACTGATATGTACTGAGTAATATAGTCTATAACTAAAGGACGATCATGCTGCTATCTCGATCGACCTAAATTGGGTTGGGGTAAACATTAACCTCATAATTGCTATACATGTATCACACAAAATGTAGAGTGACTGCAAAGACAACAAAGCACACAGTGTAATACAGTTTTATCTCTGAAATGCATTGAACGCTTTGTCAAATCGTATGGCAGTCGCATTGATGTCACCACATGACGAAGCATGCATTTGTAAACGTAAACTGCTTAAAAGGTGGTTTCTCACTACACTTGGGGCACCGGTGCAGTGTGCCAATGCGTCACTGTTGTGTAATTTTTGCCGATTTTGTATACATGTAATTTAGATAATGCATAATACGTAAAAGTATGACTTAGAAGACAAAAAAAGTAAGAAAATTCATTCTTTTATGAAATCCATTGAGTACTCTTTCGAACCCCGCAGTGCCACACCAGTGCCCCAAGGGCAGTAAGATCCACCTTTTAAAGATTCACGCAACGCTCACGTTATAGGTAAGTGGTCTATGTGCTGTTATCGTTCATGACACCATTGGGGATAAGCCCGGATCATAACGTACGAGTTTGAAATCCAGAGGCAGATTCACTAGAGCCGAGACCTCAGCAAACCTGAACATCTCATGGATACCGTAAACTCGCTAATATATTCGCTGGGATTTAATTTCGCGGTAGGTAAAAAATGTAGTGTTTACGGTGGTTTTGAGTTTAAAAAATACGGTTGAACGCTTTGCCAAATCGTAGGGCAGTCGCATTGATGTCGCCACAGAATTTCTTTGCGATGAAGTGGTTAGTATTAAAACAGCGAGCATAAGCCCACCGCGAATATTTTCCATTTTACTGTACCCGCCATTCGACGTCATTCCTTATTAGGAGCTGGGTGATCAAACGTTCCATTGATGAATGGAAACACACTGTGGCTGTATGAGACAACATATACATTTTACCTAATAGTAGGTACATATTCATTAGAAGGCGGGGCAAAGACTGCTATATAAGATCAACTTAATGACCAACGTACCAAAGGCTTTGTAAGATTTTTTTCGAATGCGTCTTGTTGGGTGTCTGTACGGTTGAAGAAATCCTCACAAGAACGCAGAGACATCACAGACAAGAATGTCAGGTGAGTGTGATGGGATATGTATGACTGGGTTTGTATATACTCGTCACGTCAGAGGGAAGAGCGTTAGATTTGATCCTTTTATGCATTATCTGTGAGCGTCAGACCTGTTACGGTTCTAGTGGTGAGATTTTAACAGCTTGCAGCTGCAAAAATTACCCATAGCGAAGCGTCCAGGTTACTAAATACGGAGAGGACACTCGAAACTAGAGGAAAGAGCACTGCACAATGTGAAGTTTACAGGATGATAAGGTAAGGTTTAAATGTACGTATCGTTTTCAGATATACATGTGTGAAGAGGTTCAGACAATTTTGTCGTCCGATGATCTTAGTGAACGTGGGAACACAGTGAGTGCGAACTAGTACAGGTGTGGTCGGTTTAGCAAAAATCAGAGTACACGGTCTTAACATTTGAAGATTATATCAAAACATCATGTGTTTGGTGATAATGTGAAACGATATGCCAGAAAGCAGTTATCAACTGGATATGATTTTAGAAAGAAATAGCCAGATGTTTTCAACTAGCATTCACTAATTTTCGTCAGTGACACTAAGACATTTTGGCATATCTTATTATCTGGATGTCTAGCCTTCATCGACATGGAACGATATATTCATTGGTGAAACGATATTTAGCTTTGCTGTCCAGGCATTGAATGGTATACTGTGTTCTACTTCATTGACAGACAAAATTATATCATAAAGACTATAGCAAGTTCTATATCAATAGACTGTATACTCGGGGCAAGTGTCAGTATATCCTTCAATGTCAGATGGACATTTATATGTAGTATTACACAGAGACTGGGCCTGTTTGCCAGGAGTTTAAATGTGAAAGTGTTACATACGTGACGTTGGCACATACTTGCCGCAGACATATCCAATTTCATGCTCACGCCATGACGTAAAACCGTATGGCAAAGAGCGGCGTGTAACCATAGAAATATTTAAAAAAAAGTTCCTCAAACACCGTACAAAATTGTAGAATCGTTGATATTCTTGCATCCAAATGAAAAAATAACCAAAGGCACCAAACATAAGACCCATTTTCTGTTTTACCGTGCTTGCCTGTGGAATTAGACCACTCACTACAAAGTACTTCGGATCATCCATATGGTTGTTTTTTAAAAGCAGCTGGTGCTTTCTTACAAAATGTATTGAATCGTTCATATTCCTACACCCAGATTAGAAAAAAAAACGACCTAAAATTAGGCCAGTCTATTACCGTGATTGTGTGTGGAATTAGACAGATGACTCAAAAGTACTGGAGATCTTCCATATGGTTGCTTTTCAAAAGCAGCTGGTTCTTTCTAAAAATATATATTGAATCGTTGATATTCATCCAAATGAAGAATATCCAAAAACACCCAAAATTTAATAATAGACCTGTACCACGATTGCCGTTTTCTCTTATACCGTGGAATAAGATCGCTGACTACAAAGTACTTGAGATTATCCATATGAGTGCTTCCAGAGTGCTTTTCAAAAACAGCTGGAGTTTTGTACCGTATCATTCCTTCCTAGTGCTGTTTGAAGTGCAGATAATTTCAAAGTAGTAACGTTTGGTGGAGGTAACCAGGGGGAGAGACAGCCTGCAGAAACACCTAGGCCCCACCTGGCCACAGACTGCAAGATACAGAAGAGTCTGGAACAGTTCAAGGGAGGGGTTCCTCAAAGAGAGCGATAATACCCTGCCATGAGAGAGTAACGTTTGTTAACACTCCGACTAGATTAGTCTGGAAATCCCAGGCTTTAAAAATTGCAAGCCACTTGCTAGCTAGCCTGGTCTCGACGAATGTAGCCAGTGTTTTTATCTATTTCAATAAACAAATGCGTGAAGCGACATTCGATAGAATTCTTGTCACTTGCGTTGTGGTTCGTGCTGTGTTTTCTATTCAAGTCAGCTAGGTTTTCAATCAACAAGCCCTAATGACATGTAAATAGATTGACCGTGAACAGAGACCACTAGGTAATCTCCAAGCAGCCTAAGACAACATAGGATAGTATCAAAAGCTGCCAGAGAAGTGAAGTTGGCCTAGAAGTGTGTATGCTATTTGATACTATATTATGCTACCGTAGGATCTACTTGGAGACTTATACTAGGTACGCGTTTAAGCATTAGCGTCAGTAATTAATACATATCTATGATGATACATATATTGACATTGTTAAACGTTTACCTTGGCCTTTATCTCTATACGTGACTCTCTAATCGTCTCGACATAGTCAGGATAGGCTCAACTCTACTAGACGATTGCGCTATACGATCTCACGGCGACCAACATGGATTTGTGTAAGGTTTAGGTCACATTTCAAAACCGGGGCCCGGCCGGGATGCTTGAAGACGTGAAAAATTACAATGTATACTAGATATATGCGCAAATCATGCCCATGAATCTTATTTTGACATTTTGTGTATTTTGATGCATATAATTCTTTTCGCCCCGGAAAGCTTCCCGGCCGGACCCGGTTTGGAAATGTGACCTAAGCCTAACCCTTGACTTTTTGAATGGAATATATATATGGAACGTAAAGTAGGACAGGAAAGCAACAAAACTTCTGTCTACCTGTCTGGTGCAGAAACCTGCACACGTACTTGCAAAACAGATTAGATCATAGATGGGACCTAAACAAAATTATTTCACAGGGCACAGAATATATCTTGGACTCAACATGCTACTCTTAAAACAATTTATGGAAGTCTCCCACGACTATAGATATCAGAGGTTCACTCAACGAAGGATAAAATGTGCAGGACATTATTGTCGAGCCAAACAGGATCTAGCAAATAGTTTCGTCCGTTCTCTTGTGGAAACCGAGTGGCCGGGTACATTGCAGAAGTTTGATTTTTACAGAAACTTGAACCAGAGACTCTGGTATTGATTCTGATAACTTAGAGAAAGCAATGTTAGATAGGGCTCTATGGAGTGAACTATGTACTAGCCTGGTCCCGACCTTAGGTCGATGATGTATGTGTGTATGTAAGTGCTTAGGCCATGGACTGGCCCCTTGCTTCTTTCTGTGAGGTTCATCCATATTACACTGTCAAAACACATAAAGGGTAAAGGAAATTTTGTCCATAAAATTCGCTCAGCGTACAGAAAAGGTAAGGATGCATCGGGGTAACCGCCCAAGTAGAATGGGGGTGTAACTGACGTATGTAAACATCGATGAAGGTTAGACATAAGATGTGCCAAAAAGTAGCTACTCAAGCAGCTGGGTATGATTTTGGAAACTGCAGCTGTCTTGAAAACATTTCAGACAGCCATCACGTCAAGTATCCTTCGTCAGTGACACTTCTCCAACAGACGTCTCATGTGTCACTGACGAAAGACATCGGATGGCGTCTGAAACGTCTGACCATTTTCAAAATCATATTCAGTTGCTTGAGTAACCGTTTTTTTTGTTCGTCATATGTAAAGGTTAAGAGTAGAAAGTTGTCTAAACCATACATAATGGCGGTCAGATTCGCTGGCTAATCGGGCACCTTTAATGCCTCCAGCTACAAGCGGGTTCCAACTGGTAATGAGCACAGCGTAATTGATATAGCATGTCAACTACTTTATCATCTATTGTTGATTATTACATGTAGCTATAGCAAGTGGACAATTGCTAGCAATATATCTATTCTTACATGTCTCTTCCCTGTATAGGTGTATTCGAACTCACACACTAGTTTTTGTTGTACAATGTTGTCTGTCACTGTTATTATACATACACGCAAATAGTCCGTCTTGGGTTAACTGTTTACATCGTGTGTCTACATTGAAAGCACTGGTAAAAAATGGTTGCGACAAAAGTAAGGACAACATTATTATTCATCAGGACAACACTGTTATGAGATTCTTTCCTGAAGCCATTCGACAGATTTGTAGCACAGCCCTTTTCAGATCAGATAAGTGTGTTCTATTATGAACCAAATAGAGTGACACTGTAGAACGATTAGGCTATGTTGATTTAATTACATGGATGGTGTCTTCTGGGAACCCCCTGAACTGGGGAGAGCGTGTGAATTAATGAGATTATGAGATCTAAGTGGTCAGGAATGTCTAGCAAATGACTAAACACAAAGTGTATCGTATACAAAAGAATATGTTCTTTCTCCTAATTCTTTTATATCTTCTTCTTGGACTGACTTTGGTACTCTACGATCTAGTCGTTTTCAATATTTGTTTGCAAATTACCAAATACATTTCCTTATTTTGTTGTTTATGATTTATAGTACGATCGAAACCTTTTTGTTTTGGAAACGACCGAAAATTGATGCGAGGCAATATGTAACCCATATAATCAAATCAACATAGTCTTATGTAAAACCTATCGGTATTATATATAACGGTGGGGGGAAGTGGTGCTAAAGCATTCCTTAACAGTACGCAAGAATGTCAAGAACAATTGATTAAATGCTGACGTGGACCTTTGCACGTAGACACAACACAGACGTAACGTTATACGTGACACATGCACATGATCTTGTCTGCCGGGTACTGGCGCATCTTAGAAAAGGTCAGCAAAAATTTAACAGGAAATTGTTTTCAGTCGCATGTATATTAGAATATAACTCAAACCATGTCAACTTTTCACTGCAAGTACATATAGATATTCCTGACTAAGCCAGCCTTACTGCAATCTATTAACACGATATAGCGAATCCAAATCCCTAAGTTTATCTTTTTTTTACTATTGACGCCTTCCATTTTGCGTAAATTGAGTTTTGAGATAACTTGAATGAAAAAGAAGTCCTTCATCGGCCCACGTGGGATAGGTACAACTTGTATATATGTTCAGGGTACAATAGAAGGCAGTCAATTGCACAACTTATAACTGCACACTTCAGTTAATTGCACGGCATCCCAAAGTCTCGCAGTGATGCGGTCAAGCTGAAAAAAGTTCGCTTTGTTGCACCATCTGGTTAATTGCGCAAAATTGACTGACAAATGGGAATACAATTAAACGGCTTCTACTGTACATCATAGCGTAATTGAGTTGTCAAACGAGATTTGATACTGAAAAGAGATGGGTTTGCTGGTAGGGATGGCGGACTTTCTAGTTAATGAAATTAAGTAGAAAAATTGACGTAATTAAGTCTAGTTGGCAATATGACGGCAGGTTTTAATGGTTTCGAGATGTATATAGGTTGTATTGAAGCGTACGATGCGTCGAAACTGAGTTTCTTGATAAGAAATTATTCAAAACAAGCGAAGAAGTTTTAGTAACCCGGATCTTTAACCCCCCCCCCCATCCTCAGACCTATTCAAAATCTTAATTATGGGTTTTAATGTTTCAGAAGACATTTTTGTGTAATCTCCAAATATATATACAACGATATAAAAATCGTTGCAAAATTATTATTATTATTATTGGTTTTGTCTACTGCATGGATTGCTTTCACGTTGCTGCTTCTCAGTACTGTACATTGTAACCTGTGTTTCATTTACATGCATTTATGTCATTCACAAAAGAACCGCATATCGCCACTAGGGTGGTTTGCAGTGTTCCATTACATTAACATTGATGCCATTTACCAATGAACCACATATCGCCACTAGGGCGGAATGTAGTGTTTCATTTACATTTACATTTACGTCACTTACCAAAGAATTACATCTCGCCGATAGTGTGGTTTTCAAATGAATCAGAAACTGTTACAGGTTGTTACTAATCTGCAGAGCAATCACAGTTTCTGGTTGACGAACACTTTCAGGAGTATTCATGATTTATGGACGATGCTTGGTTGTTTTGATCAAATGAATGGAGAAAGAACATTCAGAATGTTATTTCTTCATTCATTTGATCAAAACTCTTTTCTTTTACTTAAACGTTTGATGCTGATCCATAAATATCTATTTGTCCAACACATAAATGATGACAAAATGAGATTTAGATATGGGCATTGTTGCTTCCGTCAATTTAACATGGTTGACATGTATGAGGGGGGGGGGGGGTCTAGACACTGTCGTAGAAAATACGATTACGTAATCCCACGTACTTACGCCTGAATTACTGTAGGAATCCCAAGGCACCGTTTATCTACATTCAGGCTTTGTTGGCAGGCTTAAATGTAAATTCACTCTCTATCGACTTGACAAGTTCTGGATCAGTTCCAGTTCCAGTTCTGGCTAGTTTTAAAGAACGCTTGCAGATAGATGTGCAGAAGTTAGATGTGACGGATCGTTCAGTGTAATATAACCAGTTGCTGCCGCGCCGCCTGCCTGCAAAGCTGGTGTGTTACGCCCGGTCAAACAAACGCTGACTCTTGTTGAACTCACTGTACCCTTCGAACAAAACGCCCGTAGTGCCGAGGACAGGAAAAGGGCAAAATATGAAGACTTATTGAATGAAATTGACATGCACAGCACCTACAAAGCTACTCTTGTCACTATTGAAATTGGTAGTAGGGGATGGGTTAACAGTGAGAACTGCTCGAAGTTAAAATCTCTGTGTGTTGTAAGCCACAAGGAACGCGAAGTTCGCCAGCTGAAACGCAAGTTAGGAAAGTGTGCAGTATGCACTTCATATGTTATATATTGTGCAAGAAATACACTTGGGTGGGAAAAACCTCTGGGTCTATTCTCAAGCTGATGATAGTTGTAACCGTTACATGAGAGAGTAATATATGCAATTAGTGCAATATATGAGTTTTTCAATCTTCATGTGCAATATGTTTCAAGAATTTTAAAACAGACTGTACCTCAGCAGTCCGACGCACACGATTGTCCTTTTTTTAATATGTTTTACCTTGCGCCCTCTGGACGTCGTAAGTGCAGAAAAAGGGTCGACCTAGGTATTTTAATCTTTCATCTTGTATTTGTATGTCTAATTCTAAGGCTCAATAAAGATGATTCTGACCCCCCAGATACAGAATATCTACCACGTCTACGGTTGTGCGTTCGCCAATTATCAAAAATGGTGGTATCATCAGTGTAGTATCTTCATGACATAACACTGTCTACTTTTACGCGATACCGATCTGTTGAGATGTCAGTTCGCATGTATGGGGAACAATAATGTTAACGTTGGCGTCGTATGTGGCGCAACTGGTAGAGTGTTCGGCTCGGAACCTAGAGGTCTCGGGTTCAATGCCCACCGTGTGCGCAACGTTGTGCCCTTGGGAAAGGCGCTTTACACGACCTTCCTCACTTCATCCAGGTGTAGAAATTGGTACCTGACTTCGGTTGGGGTAGAATACTACTGAACTGAACTACTTTTACCTTCTGTCTAGTGCCACATTGTCCTCGTCTGTCACAAAGCAAATATAAAAAAAAAAAAACTTAGTACTAACTTTAACATCAATAGCCGGCTCGCCACATCAAATATGAAGGTTTACACACAGCATCCATGTCACGTAGAGTCTAGGTCATACATTGATATGTTGTAACCTTTACAGCGCTCGCTGAGATATCTGTATTCCCGGAAATAGTATGCGTAGAGATCGCGATCGTCCACCCTGGATTATGGTGAAATCCCCAGTACCCACTTTACGTAATACCTTATACATCAGTCTCCTGTTGATAGACGGTAAACCCTTATCGACCTGAACCACTCGCTCTTCGGACTGACCTCTGAGAATGGCCGTGAACTGATTATAGGGCATCAGAGCAAAACTTACATTCAGAAAGCTGGCACAGTTTTGAGTGATGCGAGTTTTAACTTATGGGTACAGATATAGCATATCAGGGATACCTATCTAACGGAGACAAAGGCTTGCTGAAGATGCGAAGTTCTATTCTTGAAACCGAACGTTCGCGTTTGAATCATTTCTTTGATCTACAGAAGAGCTTTTCTTGTGGACGTTAGCCAAGATAAGTGAGTGTATTCATCAATTTGTAGAACTTGGAAAATCGTGTTCTAAGAATCACATTTGCTTTGCTTCAAAAGCTAAGACGTAAACAGGGCGGTAAAAGAGATCTTGAGACATTTTGCTGTCAAACCTTCATGGAAACGGGGGATACTGTAATCAGCTGGTGTGATTGTTTGTAGTTATTACCTTCGCCAAGAAGGTTATGTTTTCAGCTTTGCTATAATGGAGCGACTGTGCCCTGGGTGTGTAATACTATGTAAATCAACAGCATAACAAGAGAAACTGAGGATGTTTTTTTCAATGATATTTAATTGGTAGATTAATAGCGGTAGTGGAAAGGATGGTCGAGTTTGAAAATGGCTCACTTGGCGTTTTCCAACGGTACTGCAGCGGACTTTGTATGTTTGTGTGTCCGTATACAGACAACAGACATGTAACGTGAGAAGCTGTGGATGTTTCTGAATTATATTTAATGGATAGAAAGGGGTTACAAAAAAGAAATGTCAGGTTTGATAATGGGCCTCCTAGCGGGTACTTACGGTGCTACAGTGGTGTTTCAAAGTTTAACGTCACAATTTCTGGATGTGACAGGTTCGTGGTTTTTGAGAAGTGTACAGCTCTTTGGGCTAGACACTAGATGAAAGTTGGCAATGTTTGGCGGAGGTACGAGATTACATAATAAAATTCTTTCACGGTGCCATTAGAAATATACACGAAGTAGTCGAAGTCGAAGTCAAGCTGCTTCAGGACTATGCGTTGAAAATGCTCTCATAGCCAGATACTTTCCAATAAGACTACTCTCAGAAGAGTTTCACGAACAATTTTCGTACTCTCTGAGTGTGTTGCACTGCCTGTAGAGGTTTTTAAGTCAACGTTAAGAGTACGGATGCAACACTCTACCTGACATTGACCAAGAACTTGAGTACTCGAGCTTCATCATTGATCATATGTCTACTCGGAGAGTAATTACGTAGTGCACTCATCCCTACGTACTTTGCACTTACAGGAACACTTAGATCTAGAAGAGTTATTGCAAAATAGACGGTAATTTTAGCAAGTAAAAATGTCCACTATTTCAAAGTATACGATAAAGTACCCACTAGTTCCTCGCGCACAAAAAAGCATTCAGTATTATACTTAACTCCCCAGGGACCTTTAAAGAAAATATAAGAAATATCAGCCTATGATTGAAAATGATATGACAGACTTGGTGTGAAAAAAAGTTAGGTTTCAAAAAACATATATAAACCCAGGGGCATTACGAAAACCTGTATTGTAATGTGTTCTTCTTTAACAACTGGGTTTCTTGGTGTTGAAGTCAAAAAAATATTCACGACAAAGGCAGTGTCTATACTTATAGCAATTTTAGTCAGGCTAATTTAACCTGTAGACTATACAGTGTACACTCCTTTTCTTCTCTGTCACGATCAAGGAAAGATACACTATTACGCGAGCTAAACTAGCTCAAAATATCTTTAACTTTCCACTAGGTGAACAAAGCGATTTGACAAAGCACTCCTATGGCATGTTATGTGCCTATTTTAACTTGTCCAATTTTCACTATTTTTCCAACGACCTGTGGAGCCTGGTAGAGGCTAGGAATCCCCCACGGACCTCATAACGTCTGAACCCGGTTTTTGAGACTGGCAGGACTGAATTCACGGAGCCTCTGAGGGGCAATTATTGAAATGAAGCCTTCTGGACTCAACGACTAGACTTAAGAGCCACGGAGACGAATGCCGGAAGCTACATGGAGAGATAAAGATAGTAATAAAGACATGTTAAAAAAGCCATGAATACTACTACTGAAAAAATGAGCACGTCAACACGCACGCCGCAAGCTCCACGCAGTGATAAGTCAAATGAGGACAAAAGGAAAATATCCAGACTTTGCATGATGTGCAAAGTGGCCAACTAACTGGTGGAAGTTGACTAATAAGTATCTAATACCAGCTAAAAAAAAAGAACATGCCTTTAAGTGCCAGAGTTAGCAACCCAGGATTGATGTGTTCACAAATTCATATTTTCCCAGACCTAACGTAGAGTGGACTTTGTTATCACCAAGCACGGTAGGAGCATCTTCGTTGGATGCCCCTACCGGGGCAGTTTTAAAGAGAATTTGCAGATCGATGTGCAAAAGTTAGGTGTGACGGGTCATTTTGTGTAATATAACTAGCTGCTGCCACACCGCGCGCCTGCGAAGCTGGTGTGTTATGCCGAAGGGCGGTTATACCGGCTATATAGATACAGATACAAAATGACCAATTATGTGTACACATCTGGATATGTATAATACAACAATCTTTATTGACACGACAAAAGTACAGCGACTTTCGTAAAGTCTACATGTATAACAACTACTTACAGTACAACTTAACACATATATATGGATATCTATAGGTATGGATACATCAATATAATGCTACTATACGACACCGGAGATCGCGTTGGATTCATGTAACTCAATCCTAACTTCATAACTGGAACAGCAGGCAAAATGTAATAGAAAAGCAAAAAAGATTTACAAAAAAAACAAATTGTGAAAATATTCGTTTTACACCGATGAAATCCACCTGCTCCCAGCAAGGTCGTGAATGGAGTTGTAAAACTCATTATTATGTCTTCTTATGCAACATGTATGGAGTTATATGTTTAGACTTGAGAAAGTCTGCGTGGCGTCATATTGTCATCGACATACTTCCACGGGTTTATCTCTGTATGTGAGTGTCGTCTTTCTCCGTTTAACGCGTCATCAGTGCCATTTGGGATTGGGTGGAAGCTGAGCGAAGTTGGCAATGAGGAATCTACTTACAGGTGGTATCTCACTGCACTTGGGGCACCGGTGCGGCACTGCGAGGTTCATTCACTGTGGTACTGTTGTGTTATTTTCACCGATTTAGATATTGCCTGATACGTAAAAGAATGACTTAGAAGACGGCAAAATACACAAAACGTACGAAAATTCGTTCTTTATCTCTGAAATTCTTCGAGTAATCTTTCGAACCCCGCAGTGTCGCACCGGTGCCCCAAGTGCAGTGAGATACCACCTTTAGCGCGTCTGTGCCATTTGGGATAGCGGATGAAGTGCAAGTTTAGCGAAGTTGGCAATGAGGAATCTACTTACGAGAGTGGCATCAAGACTTGGAACCCTGACAAAAGCGTGGGCGTGAGAAATCGGAAGGCTCAAAGCCCAATCTAGTCGTCTTCCTGCACGCTAGGATGTTGATGTCTATCATGCTAGTTGTGTGGATGTTTCTTGGTGTCATTTCAAGTTGGATGCGGCTGGGATCCATGTGTAAGTGTTTTGACTAAATTTTATTAGTTTGGTCAAGCAGAATGGTCTTGCCTGCGCGTTTTTTTGTACCCAAGACAAATCAGGAGACTTAGACTCTGCGCATTACCTGACCCGGGAGTAAGTTCTATCATGCTAGTTGTATGGATGATTTGACGTATTAAAAAAAGATGTGTCACTAAACCTTTTGACTAAATCTTATCAGTTAAGTCAGACAGAATGATCTTGCTTTCAACTTTTGTTAACCATGACAAATCAGGATTATTATATTCTGAGCATTACTCTGACTCAGGATTATGTTAATTTTTATCATGCTAGTTGTATGGATGTTTTAAAGTGTCATTTCAGGTTACGGTATCCGGCTGCGCTTGATGTAAAAGATGTGTAAGTTTTTTTGATCTGCTCTCCAACGAGATCTCTTCAATGTCACTAACGAAAGACTGGATGGCTATGTGAAACGTCTAGCAGTTTCCAAAATCATATCCAGTTGCTCTAGTAACTGCTTTTTGGCATGTTTTGATTTAATTTCATCGGATCAACCAGCAACCATGCCTTTAACTTTTGGTAACCAAGACAAATCAGGAGAATTGTACCCGCTAAGCAACCACTGCAAGCAGTGAAAGGTTTCGCGATTCACATCTCATACATCAGAATACAAATCTTACATTGATCTTACCTCATTCAGGTCCTCTAAAGTAGCCCCTATGAGCGGTATAGTAAAGCACCTTTGGGTCTTAAATGCACAAGGGATGAAACCTCTTTGGCTCTCCGAGTTAAATCGATTGAATTGAAATACCGCTGGCCATGTATTACATACACGGGGTTCACTTAGTTTCCAATATCCACATTCATGGGGGACTTCAGGTAGAAAACAGCAATATCAGCACGGAAGTCGGCGACAGGGTTAGATGTACGTCATTTGTCTGTCTGAAGACAAGACAATTGCTGAAGTTTCCTTTTCAGTTCTGAACTTCGCTTTGTCATGCTGGATAAGAAGGTGTTTACAGCGTGGTGTCATCTCTCCGATTATGAACTGAACTGTAACTTAAGTTAGAGTGTTAAACATAAAACCTTCCCTAACTTAACCTTACCATTTTTTTTACTAATGATGCATGAGTACAGCAACTTTGGCGATTAGAAATGTAAATATACCAAGTGCCTACAAGCAAAGTTGGCATTTTGTCAAACCTATCTGACCATTTTCTGGCACTTGGAAAGTAACTCAGGAACGTCATGATTTTGGTAGAATAGCCTAAGTGATGAATGAGACGCTAATTGCTTAATCAATCAGGAAAGTGCGTTAAATTTTTCCCGCAAGTGTGATTTTTTTTGGGGGGGGGGGGACTGCAGGGACTAATTTTGTTTTAATCTTCAAGACAGAAAATAGCTCAAGATCGGATGAAGACTCATCTACATTGGTAGTTGAACAGTTCTGAAAATTCGAAAAACACTCAGCATGAATTTTCAGTCGATCTCGACGGCCTTCGTCAGGTGGCTAATGCACTGCACTGACGTTCCGGAAGTCTTCCCGCCACTCTCCATTCGCCCTTGAGTCACTTCCGACTTCCGGAACGTCAGCGCAGGGAATCAAGTCATATAATGAAGGTCGACGAGCTAGTTTGACTGAAAATTAATGCTGAGTGTTTTCCTTGTGTTGGAACGAAGCTTTAAACTGTTCAAGTCAAGATAGTGTTGAAGGATCGTCGTGATTTTTGGCATGTTCAATGTGAATTCCCCCCTTGCAAAACAATGTCGTTCTGTGGCCTGCAGACGATACCATGACACTGTAGTGTTCAATGGAATAGTTTTGCTAGTATATTGTAAAAAAAGTAAATGGTAAATAACACCGGTGTTTGATGAGGTTCTGTGAAAACGTGTGTCCTCGAAAGGAGGCAAGATAGAGTTCTTTCCGTGTCACCGCGTGTGAAGGAAAGATTCTGTTTCCATAATCTGTGCGACTCAAGGCTGGTCCGTTCTGAATGGGTGACCGTGCGTGGATTGTCAGACCCTGGGCTTTTAAGCAAGGTGCAGTACTAGTATTTAATCATACCCTTCTTGGACATCCAAGAAGTCTTCTTAGAATTTCTTGGCGTGTGAAGTTTTCATTTTTGATAGTAAAGAAGGTAGAAGCTTCGGTGATGCACAACGTACAGTTTTGTATTGGCAGTGGCTTGGAGCTGGCATTAGAGATTCACCAATGAATAACATAGAAGCTGGTAATCGTAGGTATGTACCAATCCAGCTAAGTGTGCTTGAATGAACATGTCGTTACAATTACCTGATCAAAATCGCTTAAGACACCATGCACCTTACAAGGAAACTTCATGGGGAAATTAATATTCATGTGCAGCGCATGAATGCGCATAATGTTTCAATTCGGAAACTAATTGTGTTGAATGGATGACGTGTTGTGTGATACCATCGTAAGGTTGCCGCCTCTCCACAGCTAGCACCCGTCTGAGATTGATAGGCATCTTCAGTCTATCCAGGCTTACTTCTAGGCTTCGGTGCTAATTGCACCGTCGCCCGTTAGGAGTGTAACCCCGGCCGGACTCCGAAGCCACAAATTTGTCCCGGTGGACTGCCGGATCCCGGGGGTTACTAACCCCTTGGTGTTACTCACGGGTCACGTCGTCTATTTGTAACCGGGTCGCGGGTTTATTCTAAGTCCGATTTAAATTCAATCCGGTGCCCCGGGAGCCGCAAGGTGTTCCACGGGGCCATGTAGGGGTCGCGTAAGAAAGTAAAAACAAAAACAAAAAATCAGCGTGTGAAAAGAACCCCTTAGGCACTTAGGCAGGGCACCTTGGCACTGGAGCTTTATATGTAGCTGTGTACGATCACATTCACCAAGGACGTTTTGTTTTTGAATAGATGTTTTCAGAGTAAACAGAATAGCCCAGGAAACCATCAGTGGCTTTTTATGTCACGTATGTGGCTCGATAGTAGCGAGGTGTGGTATGTGGGTGTCAATTACAGTATGGAATTCTGCAGATGCTTAGTGGTGGCGCCCATCTCAATTTCTTTAGCCCCTGGGCCACACATTTGTGCAAGCCGTTACAGCATTTGGCTGGTCCGCGGCTAGTGATGCGTGTTTAACTCCCGTACTCTTCCTCAAATGCTGAGTGCAATACACTATGAGGACTATGTCACATAGTATGTGTGTCGTGTCGTCTGACATGTTCCCTCATCTCAGGCCATAAGGACCGCTACATATTCTTACGTACTATGTGTGACGTGACGTCTGACATGTTTCCTCGCCCCAGGCCATAAGAACCGCTACCTGTTGGTGACCTTGGGCTGTGTGATGCTACTGATCACGCCCGCACCCAGTATGGACTTCGTGGAGGGAGAAGGGAACTACAACCAGACCAACGTGACGACCATGGAGCCACCGCCGGCACTAACGGTACTTCGAACTTAAAAAAAAATCTGGTTTCGAAGTCTCTCAGCAATGATGTTGTCTATTCTGGATGTATATTTCTGTTGCTATATTTTGTATTATAAATTCATATTGCTAATGTAACTAGACAAACCATCGATCATATAACATACACTTTTATCTCCACTATAACAGAAAAGCGAGGAGAAGTTGAATTTATCCAGCAATAGTCTCATTTTGTATCTGTTAACTGTATCTTAAGTATCCCCATCATGTGTGATGATTTTGTAAGAAAAAATCTATTCAAATGTGCATTGATTTTGTTTTGCTGTAGATGGTTTTAAAGACAATAATGATTCTGGTCAATTTTGATTGATATGAGGTACGCAAGTCAACTCCAAACTTTAAGGCTGCGATGTATTTTAATCGAATAAACCATTCATTAATTTAACAGAAGTCTCTAATCTTAGTGGTCCTTCTTTTCCAGGTGACAGCCTACCTAATGACGACCATCAGTGCTGTCGTGTTCCTGGTGGGTTTGACCGGCAACTCGCTGGTTATCTACGTGGTGGCGCGGTTCCAGGAGATGCACACCGTCACCAACTACTACATCTCCAACCTGGCCGTCACGGACCTCGCCTTCCTCATCTGCTGTCTCCCGTTCAGCGCCGTCAAACACGTCACGTTCGAGTGGGAACTGGGGCTGTTCATGTGCAAGTTTGTCAGCTACATGATGCAGGTCTGTATAACATTAGCATAAATTATGCAAATTAAGGTGACCACACCATATGCCACAAAATGTTTAAAATGTTCGCACCTTTTATTTGATGAGTAGATGGCAAGTTTCTATAACTATTAGCTTTTTTTGTCTTGGATAAACGATTGTGTGTACATAGTCAGTTTGCATTTATGTTTACCTTCATGAAAGGGAAACATACCGTTTTTGCTTAGTTTCCTCTCCCCCTTCCTACTTCTTCTCTAAACAACTAAGATCAATGAGCTAGACCAGACGGCTTTTGCTATTGTTACTGGTAAAGCAGCAGACATCCAATATGTCGCAACTGGCAGGACATAGCTAAAGGGACTGGTCACCGCAGGATGTATTTGAGTAAGAATAATCAGAGCAGTAGTTTGTGAGGCTGGGCCATGTGAAGGAAACCAATATGCATTCGCTTGCGAATGTTACCTTTCTAGCTAACACTTTATTGCTTACCTACAGGTGACCGTGCAGGCGACCTGCCTAACCCTGGCCGTGCTGAGTGTAGACCGGTACTGCGCCATCGTCCATCCGGTCACGTCCATGTCATTCAGAACCAAGAAGGTGGCAAAGATCCTCTGTGCATCTGTTTGGGCAGGTATGTATCAAAACTGAAGATTTCCTGCAGTTATCACATTAATCATAGGCTCTGAAATCAAGACCTTCGACCCCAAAGACTGGCGAGTATGTTATCATTTTGACTTGTTATCGTTTCAGTTATTTTGAGTTGTTTATACTATTCATTACCTTATTGTGAATACATGACTAGGTACTTATGATGCTTGTTTTCAAGCGTTTCATCCCCATAATCTGACTACGTATAATATACATAGTGTGGCCTTACACAAACTATGGGACTGACTAGGGTATTCATTGCAGAATCGTCTGTCTTCACCCAACATATCCAAACTATACTTAAAATCTATGTCACGTCATAATAAGAGAAATTCATATCCAATAGGGTAACATACACACTGTTACGCAGGAGAATGCCTGCTCTGCTCTGACCGCGTGGTAGGTGTGATACTTTACAGTACTGGGGAATGTTTGCGGTGGATCTATGGTCGTCATAACCTCTTCTCGGAGAACTTAAAATCACCGTAATTTTCCCCCATTCGTCTACCCTTCTATTCTCTTCTACCGCGAAATTCAATCCCTGGGAGTATTCCCCCTTTACGGTGGTTTGTATGTTATCGTTGCAGCGTCCGCTCTTCTGGGTATCCCCGTGGCAGTCAACTACGAACTGGTGGAGTATGACTACTACGGTCGGCGCTACTACTGCCAGGAGGTGTGGCAATCTGAGTCGGGACAGCGAAGCTACATGCTGTACACGGTCCTGCTGGCGTACGTTATCCCGCTGGCGTGCTGTGGGGCCTGCGGGGTCCTCATCATCCGCCGCCTGCTCACCCGTATGGAGCGGCACCCAGCTCAGCAGCGGAACCAGGCCCGCCAGACCCGCCGTACAACCTGCATCATCGTCAGCGTGGTGGTTATCTTCGCCCTCTCATGGCTGCCTAACCACGCCATCAACCTCTGGCGCGTCTACAACCTGAAGGCAGAGCTCACAGACACCATCGGCGCTCTGAAAGCAGCGGCCTTGATCCTCTCGTACTCCAACTCTGCTGTCAACCCTTTCGTGTACACACTCATCGGGGAGAACTATCGCAACTGCCTGAAGAAGTCCGCTCCGTGTGCGAGGAGAAAGAGTAACTACTCCTCCCGTTTTGGCAACAGCGTGACGAGATGCTCGTGTTTGAATGGTTCTAAAGGGGAGATGACGGTTACGTTCGGCGTGCGTCTAGGTCACGTGCGCAACCCGCCTCTGGAGATGAAAACGTCTTACCTGCCGTCGGAAACTGCCCAGGTTTCCATGCCGGACTTGGATGATGATGATAAGATCGTGTAGTGTAGGGTCAAACGTAAAAAAATGCCGCAACTTTACGTGCCGCTTCACTGCATGAGGTTTTATGGGTCCCAATTGCACCCGTGCCCGTCAGGGTTGTAGCCCCTGTCGGGCTCCGAAACAACAAATTTGTCCCGGCGGACTGCTGGATACTGGGGGGTGGGGGTACCCCTCGGTGTTCCCATGGATTGGTCACGGCGTCTGATTTTTACCAGGTCCCGGATTCATTTTAAGCCCGGCCGGGCCCCCAAATATCCCAGGAGCCACAGGGTGACCCACGGGGCCACGCAGGGGCTACGTTTGAAAGTGCCAAAAACATCCCGTGAACTGACCTACAGGGCCCCCTTTTCAATTGAGACTGTAGCCTAAAGAGAGGTCGCTTTGAAGATCACAGTTTTCGTTGCCACGATCATTTCTAAAACATTCCTAAGGCTACATTAGAGCAACGACAAATCCTTTGCAATAATGATCATGAATATCCGGATATCCAAGGTAGGATTAGATTCAAAATACATAAGAAGTATCCACTTTTGGTGCACATCTTGACTTTAAGTAGTGCTGTTCCTAGCTTTCCGTCAGTTCTGTTAAAGGGCATTGTAGATATCGCCACAAACGTACAACAAGTATTGCACGGTGATGTTGTGTCACATCATTAGCCATCTAGAATATAAGAGGCAGTTAGAACAGGTTTCATATAAGAGTGTATCTTGGTTCTGTTGCATCGCCTTTAGCCGTTGTACAATAATGCTCATCTTCTTCAACACGTGCGATCTACTACCTCTAGATACAAGTGAATTGCACAATATCCAATCTTAAAACAACGCCTGTATAAAGGAGCATTTTTTTCACGAAATTATGCCTTTACGAATGCAAGTGCTTTAAGATCAGGTTCTGTGTAGTAAAACGTACTTGAAAGCAATATCATCAACAGTAACCGGGTATCGACATATCCGTCATGTACTGTATATATAACAGTAAATCTCAGGATGGAAGTTGACCGGGAAATATGTTGTCCTGTGCATTTTTCAGGACGAGTAGTATTTAAGTCATCAACGCTTTTGCACTAATGCCATCGTGCGATTTGGAGTTGTCGAAGCAGACTTATAAATCTAGATTCCAAATTGTAGCATCAAGCATTAGCTAGTTATAGAGTGTTTTGTTCATTCCTATCGTTAGCACAATGCACTTTACACGATGATCTAGCAAGGTTTTATTAGCATCAACCAAAACACAAGAGGTTAAAGAAAAATACTTGCCGCAATCATTGCCTAAAATTCGCCACAGCTCAAGACTTCATCCTGTTTGAATGACAAATACTGTCACGGTTAAAGTTGTAATTAAAAAAAAAATCTATGGTCCAATTAAAAAACAGTCACTCACGGTACGTATTTTTTTAACAGTCGCATTGGTCTCCATCGGGTATGTGGCCTGTACAATTCTTGTGGCGTCAGCGGCCCGGCAGCATGACGTCATGAGTGGGTCAAATGTGCTCGGAAGTCTATACCGCCCAAAGCCTCGGGCGCAAATTCGTTTACTTCTTGTTTAGAAATTTGATATGGAGATTCTCATGGTATTCCTTACAATGCACACCTTTCATTTTTGAAATATGATCTACCAGGTTATACTTTCTTCTAATGTAAAGTCTGGTTTGCCTCAGGCTAGGCAGTCCGAATGTTCGCGAGCTAAGCCCTCATATAGACAAGCCACATGTAAAACGTCAATCAAGTCTTTACGTCATTTCAGTGGACGTTTTTTGTCGTCAAAACAGCGAGTAAGGCCAACAATACATTTGGCGGATCTTCTCAACAATCTGCTGGGCGAAAGGGGCATGTGAACAGCAAATCATGTTCTTACGTTGAACGTAGCGGTCTATTAAACCATCAGACAGGCGCCTTAACTTTAATTGGACCATTAGCGTTAAAGGTGGTTTGCTCGCGTGCCAAGAAGCCCAATACAAGGACACAAAGAAATTCTGTAGCTGAATAAACGAAAGTGAAAAGACTGCCAATACAGACTGGAAATCCCGTTAAGCAAATTATATGGATTTCACAGAGAAGCTCAGAAAGAATGCAGTCCATTGTGCGTTGGTGTGTGGGTGCGTGTGGGGAGGGGGCATTGCTTTTGACCGAACTACATGGAAGTGACTGTAGAGAGAGCTTGACCAACGTACCTACTGGTGTTATGGTCAGAAAACATTCAATGTAACGATTGTTTGATTTTTATCCTGAGCAATATGTCCCTGTAGGAAGGGAGATGTACTCAGCATCTAGCCTCTACCAGGCTTCGTAGATCGGCGGTCTAATTGTAGAAATTGCACAAATAGAGTCATAGTACACTAGGGGAGTCAGCGCCAGAACAATCATCTCCTCACTCCGTATGTCGCAATCCGGCTGTACTTCTTTGGTCGGCTTACCTCTATTTATAGTTTTCCCAGCAACTATGGAGTCTGGTAGAGACTACTGAGCATCCTTTGTCCCACTGAAAGCAATTTCTGTATGTAAACTGTATCCAATTTCGCATTGATGCCACATATATAGTGTTTCTAGCTTTTCCAACGTACATGCTGACTGTTAAAGAGCTACAGTTTCTAAAGAAGACACTGATTTTATGTAAAGTTGTATTTCAGATTGTAATATATGGAACAGAGGAATGTACTATTCAAGATTTGATATACTATTCAGGGTATATATTCAACATGTTACTACACAAAAGGATGTATTTGATACACAAGGCCTTTTTATCTACTCGTGCCATGAGTGCTCTGTAGCCATCGAGAATTGTTGACAGTGATCAAGTGTAAACCTGATGTGCTTTAAAACTTCACGTGTTTACCAAATGAATGTACAGACTACAATACTTTGAGGCAAAGTGATTTCCGACAGAAAGATCGGAACTCACATGTATGATTGTGCCACTTTAGTCTTTGTCAAGGAGTAGACAGTCTACCGCTTCTGTGACGTCACGATATGCAGATAGAACACCTGACTCGATAAGCAGTGGATCAAAAGATGCAGAAAGTTTCTGGCGCCCACCGTCTAAGGAGATTGTCAGGTTTAGATGTAAATAACTTCTTTCACTCCTCTTGCAAAAAAAGTTTGGTTCTGTATTCAATAATCTTAAATGAGTGCAGGAGACTCTAAGTCTAAGATATGTATTTGTGAAAAAATTTGAGTGAGTCCAAGTTTTATCTCAGAAATAGCAGTTGCATTTTGCTTCAGAATGACATTTGTCGACACTTATGAACTGGCAAGCTCAGAATACACGACTGTGTATGTACATATAGTGTCATCATGGAGCCTTTAAGTAATGATATGTCTAGACCCCCTTGCAGTCTTCGAGAAGGGGCTGTTGTTGTTTTTTTTTGGGGGGGGGGGAGTTGGTCCGCGATTTTCGACGTTGGTCTTGGTCTCTTGTGTCGG
>NC_049988.1:12101748-12106077 GCF_000003815.2 Branchiostoma floridae
CCCCCCCCCCCCCCCAAAAAAACCCAGCCCCTTCCCGAAGACTGCAAGGGAGTCTATGATACATGTCCGCTTCGAATTCCAGTCCTACATCGGCAGTTCTAGTTAGGCTAACGTCACATTTCCACAAAGGCACCCGGTCGAAAAGTACGATATAAAAGACAAGAAAAGACACAAATCGGACCAAAAATAATATACCTTGTGCAAACCAATTATTGCCATATATTTTCCTTTCTTCGTTTCCGCAAACAGCCCGGCCGGGCCCCGGGTAGGAAATGTAACGTAGGTCTTACTCTCTTGACCTCTAACTGTTTTCTTATATATGTTTACCCTTCCATTAAAGGCTGAGACCGCCGAGGGAACATGATTTGACAAAGCGCTCAAGGAAATTTTATAGCAACGAACGATTGTTAGTGTTTTGAGTGTTTCCTAGTCTTTTATATCATACTTTTACATCCTGTATGATATCCATATCATGTAATCAAGGAGAGCACAACGTTCGCTCAGCGATCGCCGTTTAGTGAAAAAGGGGGTTTTAATGTAATTTATCCTATTGATGAATTTATCCTGTTCAATTTACTTTTAGTATAAGAGTAAGAATTTGGTCATTCCTATAACCCAGTTCTTTGCATTTCTTCAGTTTTATTCAGTCCACTCTCGTACGCGTGTACATATTCTAGGTGTATGAATTAGCTACTACATGTATGTATGTGAAGCTTTTGAAAAGGAGACAAGTTACAGAATAAAAGGCTTTGAATCGATCAAACTGTCACATATATGAGCTCACGTGCGTTTATCAAGAGATTACCATGTTGTCTCCACTGTCTAGAACTAGGTGGGCACACACTTTGGGATTGACTTTTGCTCTGTTGATACTTTTGAAAGACATTTGATGGTGGAAGAAATGATATTTGTAGACGGAAATAATATAGAAGCAAGCTCTGGGCTCGTATTATTGTTATTTTAGTGTTTGAACCTTTATTCCAGTAATTGTAACAGTGACTTACCGGTGCCCCAAGTGCAGTGAGATACCACCATTATGATTAAGATTTAAGCTTCTCCGTAGTTATTTGCCCTTTGTCGTGTTAGTATTTTTACTATCTATGTTTTATATTGTAATTCCTATTTCAGTCTGTATTGCAATATAATAAACAAGGTTCTTAAAGTAACTACGCGTGACTTTTAGTGCATCTGTTTAAAACTAGTGTTACAAGTACTTAAGGTATGATGGGGGCTAGAATTAGTCGCCTATTACGCAAGTGTAAAAAGCTAAACGTTGTACAACTCATTGAAAGTGAAATGCATAGGATGACCTAACCAAATTATATTCCGCATTTCGACTCTGATGAATAGAATTGGATGATAGATTGCACAGTAAAATGTCACAACGTACTTTGGAAGATTTTTTTGTGGGACCGTGTAGCGCAGTGGCAGTGTATCTGCCTCGTGACCGAGAGGTCGCGGGATCGAATCCGCCCCCCGGGCTACCGATCTTGTGCCCTTGGGAAAGGCACTTTACACGACTTTCCTCACTTTACTCAAGTGAAAATGAGTCGTCCCTCGGATAGGACGTTAAATGGAGGTCCCGTGTTTGGGGAGAGCCCGGGCACGTAAAAGAACCCGCCACATGTACGCGATGGTGCGATGTGAGCGGATCAAACCATTCCGGCCAACATGGGGTAGGGAATTTCCCGAGCAGCTTCGTAACCCCTGCTTCGCCTATTGAGTCAGTGAAGTCAAGCTTGCCTAAGCTTGATGTTTCTGACTTAGGGAGAAGAGATGCTGCTACAGTTATCGCTATGGGCCGCTCGTCATCTTCATGATGGTAACATCAGGCCCTACGAACCTGATTTAGAAAAAAAAAAGATATCGGAAAAACAGCGCAGTTTCCTCCAATTTGTGAATGCCCTGTGCAATTTCGCACAGTCCAGTGAGGTAACAGCTTCGGTGCAGAAAGCACGCTTTTGACCGACTTGTGGACAGCTTGGTCCCGGTGTGACAGCGATCTCGCCCCCCCCCCCCCGGCGATCTCGCCCCCCCGGGGGTCGAGATCACTAGCGTTTTCGCCCCCCTTTAGCGTTTTCGCCCCCCCCCCAAGAGCAGCTGGTTACTACATATTACAGGTGCGCTACCTGGTACTATACTGCACCTGGGGAGTAACGTATATGGTGTGTTACCTGGTACCTATATGGCACCTTATTACTGTACCGTAAGATGTCATACCTCGAAAGTCGGTACTATATTGTTCGGTGCAAACATAACATTGAAATGAAAAAGACAATTTTTGCAGCTGAGGTGGCATAAAAACAGTGCTACTGCGAACGTATAAATCAACACCGTCTATGGTACGGAATACGTCAGCTATATGTTTTCAATTTGTCACAGTTCTTGTGCTAGAAACATTTCCAAAGCACTAACTAAAACACACGTGAATAATAGTTTCTCATTATAAACACTATCTACGCGCAAGTTGATATAGCTGTTGCTAAATCTTACACAAACACTGGTAAAGTAACAGTCTTAAGAAACACGGGTAAATGCATCAGTTCCTAAATACTAGAAAAAACAGTCATTTTGGAGGTGAAGATATCCCTTGGCCAGGTGCATATACCAAAATGTGCGTTATTCTAATTAATACCTAATATTTGCATAATCAATAAAGACATTACATAGTTCTTTTGTGGTCACTTCATGGTAGAGACTTCATACTCGAGATATATAGGTTGCATGAGGACAGGTGAATACAATGAAATATATCTTATGTCAAGACTCAGGTATATACAATAATGGGAATACAAGGGACCCAACCCTCCTTGTCTGAAACAAGTTCAACTATCTTATTACCATGTAATTAACTTAATATTGATACTATGAATGGAGTTATGTATCAAACTCGTGTACTTATATCATTCTGAAACTGCATTTTGTGATTTATACCAATCAACTTCTAAAATGTCATGTAAACCCGTTTTTTTTGGGGGGGGGCGAAATCGCTAAAGGGGGGCGAGGTAGGGGGGCGAGATCACTAGCCGGGGAGGGCGAGATCGCTAGTGATTTCGCCCCGGGGGGGGGGGGGCGAGATCGCTAGTGATTTCGCCCCCGGGGGGGCGAGATCACGGGGGGGGCGAGATCGCTGTCACACCGGATCAAAGTAATCATTCAAACCAAATGTGACATGAAAACGCAACTATTGCGGAAATGGTAGAACGTGAATGTCAAGGTAATGTCAAGCTGCTGTCCGCGGCCCTAAAAGCGAGGACTTCACTGGTTAGTGCTATCTGAGAGGACGATTTGTAACAGAGTGCCTGAGTGAAAAGGCCAAGGATGTGATGGTGACGCAATTATCTGCTATAAAAAGAAGGAGTGCCAGAAATGTGCCTCTGGCGCCTGATAATTCAAGTCCTTCTAGGTGACATTGACGAAGTTAAATGGTTACCTTCACCTCCAGATCTTATCTGAGCACCTTAGAAATCACCCTGACCTATCCTATTGTTGAAGGATCTACCCGGCCGGATATTTCAGAACTAAATTCACGTCTATCGGCATAAAGAACGTAGAGGCCTTTGTAACATCTCAAATGCATTGCAAATTGCTATATATATAATAGTGGCTTAGGTGCTAGATATCTACAAATGCCAGTTTAGACCAGCGGTACAACTGAAAGATTACGTAAATTTCTATATTCTCAGCAAAGATAGATATGGAGGTCGAGAGCCTATGGATGTATATTCCATTGATGATAAATAATGCTTCTTCTTCTTTATTACTGCCAAGCCTCTTTCCAGAGATTAGCTATAGATTGCGCATGGGTTAGTTACAACACAAGTGCCCGGTATAAATAGAGGAAAATAGAGGAAAAACGCTTAAGGAAAATGAGAACAGACTGATTCTGTGTGTGCAAAGGACAGGACAGGTGAGCTTAGTGGGTTAGTAGAACATACATTTACATATAAACAGAAACTCATTGAGGTAGAAACATGGCTTGAAGGGCAAGGGCTACTCTCTGCGATGAAGGACAAGCAGTTCTGGACTTCGTCTGCTCCGCCTCACACGAGGATGAATGATGATGATGATGATGATGATGATTTACAGGACGTGTCAGGGTGGCTCAACGCAGCAGGGTCCTCGCCAGTTTTGAATTGGGAGAGAGACCCCGCCTCCGCCACACCAGGCTCAAGTCCATTCCACTCTCTGGTGGTCCGAGGGAAGACAGAGAGCCTGTAGTAGTTGTTCCTGCACGCCATGGCCTGCAACGTTTTGGAGTGATTGGTGCGGCGGGAGCATCGAGCCACTGGTCATGTGAGGTACATGATGTTTGTGATGATCTTGTAC
>NC_049988.1:12106303-12115316 GCF_000003815.2 Branchiostoma floridae
GCGATATCCTGATTCCTGACCGAGATTTGGTAACTTGACTGTCGTCTAGCTCTATTCGTGGAAGCGATAAGGGACGGTACTGCAGATTAGGGTCTGTGGAAACTTGTAAGAATGGGAAAATGTACAAGAAACTGGGATTTTAGAAATCAAAGTAACACTTTTTCAAACATCTCTCAATATGTGTTGAGAATGACCCTAAATTTTCAAAGACACAAGTTGGTATAAAATATGATAGAGTTTAAGCGCTATGCGAAGAGCCCATAGTACAGTACATGCAAGACCGTATAAGCCCATAGAAGCGCCACCTACGTATTTGTACAATTGGTGCACACCACTTACCTTGACAACCTTGGCATTTTTGTTGATCAGCTGTTCGACAGTTTGTCAGCATTAAAAGATCCATCAAAGTTCGGTTGAATTGCATGTTATGCCTTGTATGATATCCCAGGCCTACATAAAAACGCAACATGTCATTGACCTGAGTGTATGTTCTGGAAAACAACTTTTTTATGACATGTTCTCTAAAAAAAGGCTCAAACTTTACTACAAAATGGCACCATTGGACATGTGTCAATCAAGATCATCTAAAAACACTCTCTGATCGACTCAAGCTCATTATCACAGAACTGAAGGGAAACCCAGTAAATACAGACCACCTATAGCGAAATGATAGTCGTTAAACAATTCAAATATATAGAGAGAGTGAAGTAGAAGTTGTCAAATAGCACTACTTCTAATATAAAACGGTTGTTATTGGGTTTGATATATTTTCTGTCTAATCAAATAACAAGGAGATGCATACATGTCACATCTATTTGTAAAAGAGATAAAGACACCGAAACATGAAAGCACATTTTAGATACCGCATCTGTTCATTCAGGAGGTAAGCTGTCCTATTTGACACGATCTTAACTGTCTTGACTTGAAAGTTCATCTGTGTTGGTAGAAGTCATTATTGAACTAGTTAAACTATAATTTCCAAAAAATGCACTCACTCAAATTTTCGACTGAACAGCACCAGTCTTTGTCAAGAAATGAACAATCCACTGCTGTCGTGACTTCACTTTATGCATATAGAACACGTGACTCAGAAAGCAGTGGATCATAGGCTGCAGGAAGTCTATGACACCCACTGTCTCTGTTCAGGGATGGTTGTTAAGTTCGAAACTTGTGTAAACCCAATTTTGTGTTGGAAATTACAGTATAAATAGTCCAATAACCTTAACTGTCATTTCCCCGTGCGCGGATGTCCTCTATATATGTCTACCGCTTGGTGCTGACTACATAATGCTTCTCAACTCAAAATACAGACAATGCGATGACTGGATTGGTCAGAGGACTTGTCATTGGTTACTATTGCATGGCACTTTTTTATTTCCAAGCCATCCTGTACCTAGTGTGTTGCACCATCTAGCAGAAAATCTTGGAATAACAATGAGGTCGACGTCATGATCGTTGTGTCGATATTGAATGGTAACGTTACATATGTTGGGCTGTATACGTAGCTACTACTAATTCGGATTTGTCAGTTGTGAATAGGAGAAGCATGTTACTTGCTTCCGAGCACTAGGGAATGGAGTTCTGAACAGTGCACGATGAGAAAATCTTTTTTGTTGTGCATGAATGTAATCATGTAACCACTGTTCTCAACATGCCGGCTTTGGCTTAGGTCACAATTGCACCGGTACCCGTCAGGGATGTAGCCCCGGCCGGGATTTTCGAAGCCACAAATTTGTGGACTGCCGGTGGATACCCCTCGAATGGTGTTTCCAACGGGTAGATCACGCCGTTTATTTGTTACCTGGTCCGTATTCATTTTAAATCCGACTTAAGTTCAAACCGGTGCCCGGCCAGGCCTAAAAATACCCCGGGAGCCGCAAGGTGCCCCACGGAGCCACGTAGGGATCACGCCCGAAAATGCCAAAACGCAGCCCGGAAACTGCCCGGCCGACAGGGCCCCCTTTTCCAATTGGGACCATTGCCTTTAGATGTGTTTTAAGACCGGTTTATTGAAACTAACTCCGTAAAAATATCACAGCTTGGGCAAATGAACTAGACGGCAGCATAACACTCTCAGCACCGTACAGGTACCGGAGAGCTCACGATGGTATGGTTAAGCTAACGTCACATCCAACCGGGGCCCGGTCGGGCTGTTTGTGAAAATGAAAAATAGAAATGTATACGTAAAAATATACACAAATAATGACCGCGATTATTCTCTTAACGTCTTGCGTTGTTTGTTGTCTTTTGTATCATAGTTCTAGCTTTCGAAAGCTGTCCGGCAGGTCCCCGGTTCGGAAATGTGACGTAGGCCTTACCGTGCTGTTACTGTCCCGCACCCCGCCACCATGCAGCCAGGACTGTTAGATAAAGACTCAAACGTCAAAGACCGATAAAATAACGAACTTTCTTGTCATCTGTGCAACAGACAGCTCTACATGAATCTCACTGAGAAGTATGATTAAAAGATAGAGAGGGTTAAGGTCATAGTCCTGAAAAGAGCAGGTGATTTGAAGAGAAATATGTTCGCAGCTGGCGCCACACCTCTTGAGATGATGCAGATTAATTGATTTGACAACTGTTGCCTGTAAAGAGTACTCGCCCCTTGTGATCATTAAAGCATAATAAAACGTTACCCAATGCTGTACTTCCTGTGCTTATAACTCAGCTCGTTTGAAGTACGAACGAGCTCTGCACATCTGTAATGACACTGTTGTGTGGGCTACGTGACGCTCGGTACGTTTCTTAGGCGTTGCTTGTTTGACATACAAATAAGAGTTACCATAACAACGCGATGTTTTGGCTCAATGAGTGGCGCTCTCTTTCAAGATTCTCTTTGATTATGGCAATTGCAATTTGCCGTGTTTGTGTGCATACAAAAATCACTTTGGAAGTGTCTTTTAGAACTACGCTAGTTTAGTCAGCTGTTTCGGGCTAATTAAAACGACGAGTGCTTGACCTCGGATGAGGAGAAGTGCTTTATCTTTTATCATTTTAACGAGTTGATATTTGATTTGTCTGCATTACCGTTCCTGCTGTTTTACATTCAATTTGCCTGTGCGCTGCACGTCATTTTATTATATAGAATATTTCCACTGTAATTTCAAGGTCCTTTAGTGAGGACCGGAAATCGCAAATTTGAAGCTTGAAGACATGAAACTTGTATTCATCCTTTGCTGTCAATTATCATCTTGCATCCAACACAATCGTCAAACATTATGTAAATTAATCATAAGTGCAGGGATATAATTTCGCGGTAAAAAATGCAAGATACAGAGCACATATAACACTAGTTTACCTTTATCCGTGGGTTGCTACTAACCTATTTTCAAGCTTCAAAATATCTAATATTTTTGATGTTGAGAATGATTTATACTTTAAAACATCGCAGCCATCTAGGCCGATATGTCTAATACATTACAAGTATTGTGTAATACTTGTTAAAAACAGTGCAGTTTGAAACCTCTATTAGTCAACTTGATATCCCTTAATACCCTGTTTTCAACAACAACGGATAAAGGTGAACTAGTTTTATCCGCATTGATTACTAGCTAAGGACGTACTAAATACACAGATATAAGGATGTACTGAACAAAATGACAAAAGAGAAAATAAGTCGTTAATTGTCATATCTTTCCGGCAAAAATGTTGTTTTGTTTTAGAGGACGCCTACTGAAACATTGCATGATAGTAAGAAGTATGTAATGACTAACTTGTGCATTTTATGTTGTTGTTTTATCACCGTTCACTTAGTCAGCATGCCATGAATAATGAGAAAGCATACCGAATGTAACACAAATTGTAGCAACTATATTTCTGTGAATGATATATACCTCCGTCGTCATTCATTTTGTATTATGTATCATTAGAAAGCCTATTTATTTTCCTACAATCTACGGCACCCGATTTGTTATGATTTTATACTGAGTCAAGCATCAGAGCGGACTACGTGGGTGGATGATGCGATGAAACTTCCCTCCCGACACAAAGTTTGACGTTGGCGGGGCAAATTTCCGCACTAAAGTTTTGTTACAAAACCACCCACAAACACAGTTGTGATGTACATTAATAATTGGTATCATTTAGTGGATACTTCCAACAATATGAAAAAAATGCCTATTGTAAAAATAAATTGGGATTAGATTTTTTTAAAAATGCGGATATTTTTTTGCGACAAACTGAATCCCAGAAGCGGCCCCGGTACCTGGCTTATGCATACACCGCTATTATAGGGTAAAATGCGCTTTACAATGATGTATTCGTGGATATTGTACGCGGTAAAAACGCAGATGTTAGTATCTTTAGTTTTCACAATTCGCATTGCCCGCAATATATCACGAAGAACACCTTACTCTACTCATCAAATCTAGTGAGTAGAACGCTCGGCTTCTGGTAAAATTCCTTCTATCGCGAACAACGCTATGCAACAGGGATTATGTAAAACGTTACATATCACCATCAGAGACTACATATGTAAGTTAGCACTGTATCAGGAGCAGTTCGGCAAAAATATTCTCCAAATTGGTCTCCATGCAATTAAGATCATCAAACGATGGCACTGTACAACATCGTGGACAAATAGGCCTAGGGCTAGACATGGACATGCTTTGTTGACGAAGGTCAGACATCCAGGTAATACGATACACCAGGAAGCAGCTACTCAAGTAACTGGATATGGTTTTAGAAATAGTCAGATGTTTCAGACAGCCTCCGGTGTCTTCCGTCAGTGACACTGGAGAGTTTGGGTATAGTTTTAGATTTATATTCTAGCTGTCAATTGGTATGCTAAAGACCTCTAGTTGGTGAACAGATTTATCTTAACTATGAATTAATATGCAAAAAGAGGGAAGACGAATTTAATAGTCTAATGGAAATAAGGGTACAAGTTGACTATGTGGATGCAAATGAGTTACTTAGCTCCTGTTGTTTGAATTACATGAGCTAACGGTTTGTTAGTTCATTCATAGTTACGATAAACCTGTTTTCCAACTACATGGGTGCCTAATTACTATTCATACGATCCTGACGGAATTTAACTTACCGTCCTAACGGAATTATTACGATCAACTACTTTTTCTTCTTCTTTCTTTCTTTTACTAAGAAATATACTATCCTTACGTAATTTATACGATTCTTGCGTAATTCATACGATCCTTTGTACTAACTTGTCGCTGCCGCACCGGGCCGTGCTCTGTTGCAGTTTAATCTCCTTTCTCTAGCTAGCCTAGCGGTATAAGATACACGATAAGTCACCCAATAAGTCAGCGCTCGTGCAGGTTTCTTGGGCTTAGCAGGGTGGGATGATCCCCATATCGTGGGAAGAAATGCAAGTTCCGAGGCCGCCATATTGAATTAGTGAAGATCGTATCAACTCCGTAAGGATCGTATAAATTCCATATTTAGGATCGTATAAATTCCGTAAGAATCGTATGTTATTATTCGTAGTGGATCGTATGAATTTCGTAACGTTTGCTTGTTTTTTGTAAGGATCGTATGGATACTTAAGCACCCCTGAACTAGATCTCTTTTACAGCATAGGAAGTAACAGCTAGGATAGAAAAAAAAAACTCTCTCCACAAGATTTCGGATGGCTGTCAGAAACGTTTGACCGTTTCTAAAACCATATCCAGTTGCTTGAGTAACTGCTTTTGGACATGCTTCTTTTCGTGATTTTACAAACATGGTCAGTTCAGTGACGCTTTTAATGTTTTGTAAAATCTGTCCTTAATAAATGTCTTTATTTAATCTCCTTGGTAAAATATTTGCCCCAGTTTCAAGTACCTGACTTTTTTCTGCCATTACGAAGATTTTTTTACCGAATTTAACAAATGCAACAAGTAAGCCGAAGGGAAAGACTTAAAGTAAGTATTAAGAGCTGATGTCTGTAAAAACCAAGCAAAATCAGAAAAAGTTGGCCAAACTCAAAAAATCGATTTTCCTTAAATTTTGTGTGGTGGTAGGGCCTTGGTCCAAACCTACAAAAATGGCAAAGTTTTAGATCTGCGGTCACCGGTTGCCATGGCAACGGCCATTTTCAAAATGGCGGATTTTCACCAAGGGACGGCCTTGGTCGCGTCCAAAATCGGCCTCCTTTGGACTCCTGTAGCCCCCACAAATTAACAGATATTTTATCGATTCTCGCATATGTTATTACCCCTATTCTAATGAACAAAATGATATATAGTGATGCTCAAAATGTTTTTGTGGTCAGGTGCAGTAGATGTTTAAAAATGATGTGTTTTCGTGAATTTCCAAAATTGGCAAAAATCCATTTTTTGACCATTTTTATTGACCATTAGCTCATTAGCAGGCAAATCAATTTGCTTCATTTTCGGCACAGTTATAGTTTGAACCTTTGTATACATCATATGTAAAAATAGATTTGGGCCTTTTACGTATCGGACCGTGGTGGCCCCCAGAGTAAACCAATATTTCCATTTCAAGAAAATCGTAACCATAGAATTATTCCTGGAAAAACAGTCATAGCTTACCAGAAATGAATCTCATTATCATTGTATGTAACAGAGGAACTTACCTATCACTTCTAAAAGCAGGGTTGTTTTAGATTTTTTTATAATTGCCTTTAAAATGATTTTATTGAGTTTTTTTGGTCGTTTTTAGACCAAAAAATGGATCTTTTGGCCCCAGCACTCTGGTATTACAAGCAAATGACCTGAAATTTGGTATGGGAATGTCCTGGACATGTACACACATGGGTTGATAACTGGTTTGCCATATGATAGAACAAAATGCTGAATTTTGTGACTTATTTGGGGCATTTTCGGCCCAAAAACTACATTTTTGGCCCCAGCACCCTGGTTTTACAACCAAATGACCTGAAATTTAGTATAGGAATGCCCTGGACACATACGCACATGGATTCAATAACACTTTTGGCATACTGTTCAATAACATGCAAAGGTTTGTGATTTTTGGTTTATTTTTTTCCCAAAAAAGTACATTTTTGGCTCCCCTACCCTGGTTTTACAACTGAATGACCTGGAATTCGGTATAGCAATGCCCTGAACATATGCACACATGGATTCAATAACATGTTTTACATACAGTACAACAAAATGCTTAATTTTGAGATTTTTGCCATTTTTTTACCAAAAAAAAAGTCATTTTCTTGCTCCTGTTCCCTGGTAAATAACCAGTAAATAACCGGTAAAAAATTGGTATAGGAGCGCATCGGAAATGGCTTTTATAACCCGTTTTTGCATACAGTGCAACAAAACGCTTAATGTTGTACTTTTTGGTCATTGCTTTACCCAAAGTACATTTCTAGCTCCTGTTCCCTATTAGGCATTACAGGCAAATTACCCCCTGGACTCCAAAAACCCCCAGAAAGTAAGAGATATTCTATTGATTCCCGTATATGTTATTACCCATATTCTAATAAGAAAAGTGATATTAAGTTATCCTCGAAATGTTTTTGTAGTGAGGTGCAGCAGATGTTAAAAGATGACGTGTCTTTGTAAATTGTAAATTGCCAAAAAGTGTTATTAAAGTGTCCAGGGCACTCCCATACCGAATTTCAGATTATTTAATTGGAGAAACAGGTTTTTTTACAGGAGCCAAAATATTTTTTTTGTAAAAAAAAATGGCAAAAAAACACACACAAAATTCAGCATTTCGCTGTACTGTATGACAAGCATGCCCTGGACATATGTGCGCATATGTCCAGGGCATTCCTATACCAAAGTTCAAGTCGTCTAAATTTTTTTAGTTGTGAAACCAGGCTACAAGAGCCAAAAATGCACTTTTTTGTTTTAAAAAAATGGCCCAAAATTAAGCATTTTGTTGTATTGTATGCCAAACGTGTTGTTATTGGATCCATCAGTGCATATGTCCAGGGCATTCCAATACCGAATGCAGGTCATTCAATGGTAAAGCCAGGGTACAGGAGCCAAAAATGTACCTTTTTTTTAGTAAAAAAAATGACCAAAATTAAGCATTTTGTTGCACAGTATGTCAAAATTATTATTGACTCTATGTGTACATGTGTCCAGGGCATTTTTATACCGAATTTCATTTACTTTGAAAACCAGGGTTTAATGGGCCAAAAATGTACTTTTGGGGCCAAAAATTACAAAAAGGAGCCAGAAATGTACTTTGGGTAAAACAATGACCAAAAATTACAACATTAAGCGTTTTGTTGCACTGTATGCAAAAACGGGTTATAAAAGCCATTTCAAATGCGATTCTACATTTGTATACCGATTTTTTACCGGTTATTTACTTGGAAAACCAAGGAACAGGAGCAAAAAAATGACTTTTTTGTAAAATAAATCTCAAAATTAAGCATTTTGTTGTACTGTATGTAAAACATGTTATTGAATCCATGTGTGCATATGTTCAGGGCATTGCTATACCGAATTCCAGGTCATTCAGTTGTAAAACCAGGGTAGGGGAGCCAAAAATGTACTTTTTTGGGGGAAAAATAAACCAAAAATCACAAACTTTTGCATTTTATTGAACAGTATGCCAAAAGTGTTATTGAATCCATGTGCGTATGTGTCCAGGGCATTCCTATACCAAATTTCAGGTCATTTGGTTGTAAAGCCAGGGTGCTGGGGCCAAAAATGTAGTTTTTGGGCCAAATATGCCCAATAAAAGTCACAAAATTCAGCATTTTGTTCTATCATATGGCAAACCAGTTATCAACCCATGTGTGTACGTGTCCAGGACATTCCCATACCAAATTTCAGGTCATTTGGTTGTAATACCAGGGTGCTGGGGCCAAAAGATCCATTTTTTGGTCTAAAAACGACCAAAAAAACTCAATAAAATCATTTTAAAGGCAATTATAAAAAAATCTAAAACAACCCTGCTTTTAGAAGTGATAGGTAAGTTCCTCTGTTACATACAATGATAATGAGATTCATTTCTGGTAAGCTACTCGACTGTTTTTCCAGGAATAATTCTATGGTTACGATTTTCTTGAAATGGAATATTGGTCTACTCTCGGGGCCACACACGTCCGATACGTAAAAGGCCCAAATTTATTTTT
>NC_049988.1:12115416-12117377 GCF_000003815.2 Branchiostoma floridae
GGTCAAAAAATGGATTTTTGCCAATTTTGGAAATTCACGAAAACACATCATTTTTAAACATCTGCTGCACCTGACTACAAAAACATTTTGAGCATCACTATATATCATTTTGTTCATTAGAATAGGGGTAATAACATATGCGAGAATCAATAAAATATCTGTTAAATTGTGGGGGCTACAGGAGTCCAAAGAAGATCTATTTTGGACCCGACCATGCCTTCCCTTGGTGAAAATCCGCCATTTTGAAAAATAGCCGTTGCCATGGCAACCGGTGACCGCAGATCTAAAACTTTGCCATTTTTGTAGGTTTGGACCAAGGCCCTACCACCACACAAAATTTAAGGAAAATTGATTTTTTGAGTTTGGCCACCCTATGCTTGGTTTTTACAGACAGAGCCTCTTAATTCATAGCCTTGGTAATATACGTCATAAATACAAACGAGACTTATCATAAGTGCATCATGAGCCTTGGAAATACATTAAGCGGATTTCTGTGTCTGTGTGGCGCAACGGCTAGAGCCTTGGAATCAGAACCAGTAGGTCCTGAGTTCGATACTCGCCATGCCCCTGCTCCCATGACGGTGGAGTGACGCCCACCGAGCCTAACGGCTAATCTGTCTTAAAGTGAAAAAAAAAACACCTACGGGTTTGGTGCTGCCAGTGTGTCAACATCTGCACACTTGCCACTAAGATCCGTGAATTTGATTTAAGCGGATTTCAGATATTCCATATGGTATCAATAAATGTCGTGCCCTAAATTGAAGTACAGTTTGTAACAATCAAAAAAGAATATGCTTATTAGGCATTGTACTCCTCGTAATCGTATTGTTTATTCCTGGTTATCTCTAGGCTATAAATCCAATTTGTACTATATGAGTAATGATGTACACAATATAAACAAGCCTAATAATTCGGCTGTTGGGCCGCCATTTGGCTGTTAAAGAAATAAACCTCCCTCATGACCTCGATGAAAAGCGGCCTGCTGGCCGATTTGAGCTCCTCATGAATAAATGAAGGTTCAAACAAACAAACAAACAAACAAACATTCCCTCTCTCTCATATGCATACTGCCCAAAATCAACACTCATGCACCATTGGGACCCCAGTAACTACTGACATGCCAAAATCCGGATTGGATCCCGAGGACAAATAAAAGTGATCAACACTGAAATTCTGTTTCGAGCCGGCCTCCCAGCAATTTACCCTCTTAGTAAATTGATGGCTTAGGTCACATTTCAAATCTGGGGCCAGGCCAGGATGTTTAAAGAAACGAAAAATTTAAATATATACCTAGAAATATACACAAATTATGCCCATGAAGCTTTTGTTGACCTTTTGTGTATTTTGATGTCTTTTATATCATGCTTCCGAAAGCTGCTCGGCCGGACTCCGGTTTGGAAGTGTGACCTAAGCCTTAAAGGCCCCCTCTCACTTGACGTGCGGCACGCTTGCGGCATTGCTGCGTTCGGAAGATGCTCAACGAATTTCAGAGATAAAGAACGAATTTTCTTACTTGTTGTGTATTTTGTGGTCTTCTATGTCACACTTTTACGTATTGCGCAATATCTGAATTATAACAAATCGGAGAAAATAACAAAACAGTACCGCAGTGAACGAACGCAGCAATGCCGCAAGCGTGCCGCACGTCAAGTGAGAGGGGGCCTTTAAGGCTTAGATCACACTTCAAAACCGGAGTCCGGCCGAGCAGCTTTCGGAAGCTTGATATACAAGACATCGAAATCCACAAGAGCTCAACAAAAGCTTCATGGGGCTAATTTGTGTATCTTTCCGGGTATATATATAAATTTTTCGTATCTTTAAACATCCTATCAAGCTAAGCGTTCCCTCCCGACCACATGACTATTTTAGATGCCTTTATCTTAATTTTAGAGCTCTTCTCGATCCTGTTTAAACACTGCGATGTTCCAAATGACTGACCTTGTCTCCGTATTCTTAGTTAA
>NC_049988.1:12118916-12121021 GCF_000003815.2 Branchiostoma floridae
ATGTTATGAGGAAATCTACCTATAATGTTAGTAACAAGCTAACCATCTGAAGGCAACACTAGTACTGCTGCGAGCCTTGCCTAAAATACCCGTAGTACTTCTTGAATCTTGAAAAGACCACAGAGATAGTCGGGATGTACATGTGTTGAACGGGCCTTTTGCATTATGTCCGCCCCCCAAGTTGAGTGCGGGACAGTAAGCTTTATATTCCGACAGATCCACCAGTGCCGCACGTCAAGTGAGAGGGGGCCTTAAGGCCCCCTCTCACTTGACGTGCGGCACGCTTGCGGCATTGCTGCGTTCGAAAACGCAGATGTACCGCCACGGAACCTAGAGGTGCCGCAAGCAAACCTAGAGGTGCCGCAAGCAAACCTAGAAGTGCCGCAAGCAAGCGCGACGTTTTTTAAAAAGTTTAAAAATAACGCAAGTGGCAAGATGCCGCAACAGTGCCGCAACAGTGCCGCAACGGTGCCCCAACAGTGCCGCCACCATGCCCCAAACAGTATCAAGGATATATTTTGCCTATTTTACACCAAGAATCAAAAGTAAACATAATTTTATCACCGAAAAACTATTTTAGATGCATTTCTAATAATTTTACAGCGGTTTTCGATCCAGTTAAAACACTGCGAATTCCAGAAAACTTACCTTGTATCCGTATTCAGAGTTAACTTAAAAAAAATCTTTTGATTTATCTAATGGAAAGTAGGTCAGTATTTTATACTTGAAAACAAAAAATAAGTAACTGGTTTATCGATTAACCTACGGATGTAGAGATAAAGGTTATCGTACAACGTTCAAAAAGAAATTATTTATGTTGGATTATAACGAGTTTGCGTTTGCGTTATAACGTTATAAGCTAATCATTGCTGGTAGCCTGCCACCGATAAAATACAAAATTGCAGTCATTCAGACCCATGGGCCATATTTTTCTCACTTTTTACAAATATGATAGACTTAGACATCAATAGGCTGGCAAGCCATCCGCCGACAATGAAAATACAATGAAATGAAAAAATGACAATGAAAAATAAGTATGAAATATCAAGCATTTTCATTTTAAAAATTTGCAAAATTGGTGAATAAACATATTAACATACATAATTACACATAACGTTACATGGTGCAAAACGTACACATGGACTCAGATCTGGTATATGTTTCGTGTCCGTTCATTCGGGTCATTTCCTTTACTGTAAACGTTTTTCAAGGTTATTTATAGCATATGTATCATATAATTCATTATCTTAATGGAAATCTTTTCATTATAAATCTCGTTTTTGGGCATTCTCATCATTTTACAGTGATTTTTCATAAATTGACAACGCTGCAATTGTCAATAACATGTTCATTTAGTCTAGAAACGCAAAAGTGCCGCACGTCAGTGTGAGTGCAAGACAAAATCGGCGAAATTAACACAACAGTGCCGCAGTGAACGAACGCAGCAATGCCGCAAGCGTGCCGCACGTCAAGTGAGAGGGGGCCTTTAGGCAGTACAGTACAGTAGACTTCATTTGCAACATGTAGGCCGCGTAGGTCCCTCCAATAGCGGATGTTTGGATACACAAAGACCTTCTCTATGGAGAGCTGATCTCAGGAAAGATCCCCACCGGCCGGCCACAGCTGCGGTTCAAAGATGTCTGCAAGGTGGATTTAAAGGCTTTCAAAGACTAATCATGCATATTAAAGTACCACAGATCTTATATAATAGGTTCTTCTCGCTTCTTGGTAATAGTGAAAATGTAGGAGTGTATGGGTTTAGCAATAGTCAGTTTGTTAAAACGCACAAGGAATGTGAATTTGCCAGTGTTACTCATATGTCTGAGTCTACTTTCTATATAACTTAACAGCGTATTTCTATCATTAATATACATAGTACAATCAGTGCACTTCATCTTCTACCATGTTCGAGGTAAAAAAACTGACAGACTCTTTGTTCTAGCGGAGTTCGGTTGTGCCTTCCTGATTCAATTCACAGTTTGTGACAACTGATTCTTAGTTAAGCAATGGAACTTCTGTGCCTTATTTGTAATTTTCAGAGTCTTGATTGTATATGGAGCTTGTAATGTAGAACTAGTCGGTACGTTTTGAGCTTGTTTTTTCGC
>NC_049988.1:12121121-12179164 GCF_000003815.2 Branchiostoma floridae
GACTGCTGCACTATATCATTCCCGCCTAAAGTTAAACATGTCACACTAATGGTGGGAAATTTTAATGGAATCTACACACCCCGATGTTTGAAAATAATTATATAATGTGAATCCCTTTACTTCTACGATAAACGTGCATTCACCATAATAAAAGTTTGAAATAACAAATACTAATCAGCCAAATTAACAATCGTTATCGGCTACGTGTAGTTACGGAACAAGGTGAAAAGCCAAGAAAGAACTAAAAGGAGTGGCCTATTAGAAGCATCTGACTCCCCTCTTTCCACGGAAGAAGGATATTGAATGCATGATGTATCTTATTCACCCTGCAAGAGCTGGTAAAGTTCAGGGAACCAGAGCTATGGCTGCAAAGATTCTCGCCTCTGCAGTAAGAGACCACTGTTACATAACGCTATATATCATAGGGGAATAATACGTTGCCAACTGAATTGAAGCACTTTACACCCACTTCCTCACCAATATAAATTGGCCACAGTCCAAACAAAGTGAGAAATGGAAAAGTGCCATGAATGTATGGACTGGCAATATGGACAAGCTGTTTGACATCTTCTGCGAGAACAAATTTGGACGGGAGTCCCAAGAGAACACTAACGGGGTAAAGATGGGGGAAGAGGAATGATAATTCGTGAATTCTATGTTTAATTAAAAGTGTCAGCTGGATGACAAAAGAGGAAAATTTAGGAAAAATACGTTGCCATGAAATCTCAGTCTTTTGCAGTCTATCCATGCAGCTGTTACGTCTGCCGTTACCCAGTGCCGCATTTGAAGTCCACTAATGAGTTTCTAACAGGTGCCAAGTACTTTTATTGCTTTTCGAGTTATAAAGTTCACTGATGGACGAGGTAGAATTTAATATAGCGCTGTCATTTTCAAAATGGCGCCCAACCGCACTGCCGAGCTGTGATCAGAGGCGGACGATGTTTCAAGTATCAACTTTTATAAGGTTTATAGAAGAAGTTAGCGAGGTGTGTATGGACAGAAAATAGCTTTAGATAATGGTTAGATAGACTAGGGAAACTTTCGTTGCATTTAATATAAAGCCAGCAGTCTGTTGACAGCCAACCACAGTTTCATCATTCTATGATAGTGAAGTAAATAAGCACGGGGTGTGCTAGGACGTGCCGGACACGCTATTTCTAGGCCTCTTCTGAGAATCTCCTCCCAGACTATTATGACTCTCAGCATCAGAACTACGGCCTTTATACAGATGATAGTTAGATAGACAAGGGAAACGTTCGTTGCATTGAATATAAAGCCAGCAGTCTATTGACACCCAGCCACAGGTTCATCATTCTATGATAGTGAACTAAATAAGCACGGGGTGTTCTACGACATGCAAGTCTAGGCCTCTTCTGAGAATCTCCTCCCAGACTATTATGACTCTCAACTCCAGAACTACGGCCTTGTACAGAAAATCATCAGATGTTATGATATTGAAGTCGGCGAAATCGAACAGACTCCCGCCTACTGGTCAGTTCACTCCAAGGCCAATTAAAGCCTACTATTTCCATGGTCAAAGTCCCATATTACTATTCGGCCAGTCTGGTAGAGACTACGTAATGACTACAAGGGTCCAGTGATAGACCTGGAAGAATTCACAGTAGAAGCTAGAAGAGAAGGGACTCAGTGTGAAAGAAGCTCAGAATGAGGACCTGGATCGAAAAAGCAATGCAGATTTGCACAAGCTAAATCCCCTAGGTGGTATGTTAACGAACCCAGAGGAGGTTGACGAATTCACCCAGTCAACTGTGATATTCAAAACAGACAAAGTCGATCAGCTCTACCTTGAAGTTAGATACAGCAATGCCACCAGTTTTGTCTTTGTCCAAAACGTCTCCTCCGCTCAAGCTATTCAAAGCAGGATTATAAGAATCTACCTCCCGTCACGTACGCAAACAACTTGTAGAGTAAACTCGTCCTGGGAAGACTTTGGCAGTGTCGTTAATGATTTATCAAAGTGAACCGCGATAAACAATATAACTGTGTTTAACGGTGTCCTGTGAAATTGTGCTATGATTGACACAGGACATTTTTATGGATGATTGTAATGGATACTTGAAGTATACCTTAAACTACATCAGGACATATAACGTTATAGTATTCTGTATAATTATGTTTTAAGATAAAATACTTTAGATTAATAAATAAAACACTTACTGAGTGTAGGCTAGTTGTGATGCATTATTCGGATAGAAACTGAGGAAAAACATCTTGTAGTATCCAACCTTTGACCTGCAATATGACCCTGACATTGGAATTTTCATTATGCAAACTGTGTGTGTATGTTTAACCTTTATTTAGACTTGAGATACATACTAGCATCTCTTCGGCCTAAGCCCGTTTTCAATGGTTCAAGGCTTGGAGGAGGTCAAGAGGTCTTCCATTACACATAGTTATTTACAACAACACAATAATTTACTATTCCATAGTCGTATTAACTTGAGAGCCTTGTACATCAGCAATGTCTCCTGGTGTTTGTGTATAAATTTGATGTCCTTCCAGCCTAATCGAATACTTCCGCCGAGGGAGTTTTGTAGGGGACCCTCAGCAGGATCAGCTTCCCGGTCCTGTTCTAGATCTGCATGCGTTGGAGTTTCACTAGGTCTTGCTCCGGTGCAGCATCCCAGACAGTACTTCCATATGTTATATACGGAAGGAATATTGTGTTGTACAAAGTACGAAGTGCACACGTAGATACAAAGGGACTGACATGCTTCATTATACTCAATGATCGCCTTAACTCGCCAGGCCCGTCTTTGACATGACATTTCCACTTCAGGTGACTGTCAATGTGTATATGTATTATACAAGTTACACTCAGTCTGACTTATAAACTGGCCATTGATAGTCAATCTAGAGTTTCGGAATGGATGCCAATTTTTTCACATGAATGTCGTCGAAAGACATGGAGGCATGGGGGAATCAGGGCTAAAGTTGATCTGATCAATTTTCTGAAAGAACAACCCTCTCTAATATCAATCAGTATAGAAAAAGGCAATATTTTCTCCAGTCCTCTATTTCTCCTGTTATTGACGTCATTGCATGCCCAGGTAGAATTACAAGTGCCATATGGTTACGAATTGTCAGTTGGGCTCGGGGGGCATGTATTAGCCAAGCATTTCCTGATCAAAAAACGCAAGGAGTGTCAGCTCAACACATGTACCTTGAAAAAAGAAAAGGACAAGGCTAGGTCAAAGAAAAACAAAATGGCGGGTCGATGATATGCCGTTTGCCTTACTTGCGCGCATGCGCAAGGCAGTCCATCTCCAAAGCACTAAATTTGAGTCGGGGCGCGAAGAAGAAATAAAGTACTTGTACCTCATTGCATCATCATCATCATCACGGGCGAGTTGTCCGACCAGTTCTACTTTTTCCTTCCAGACATCTCAGTCCCTCAAAGCGTTCTTTAAATCCTCGACCCACATCACGAGCAAGTTGGTCTATGTAGGTCAGTCGGGGTCGCCCAGCAACTGGTTCCAGTTCACTAGCAAGCTCTACTTTGCTCCTGATACAGTGACCGGCAAATCTGGCCATACGCCCCCTGATGCTGGTAGATATGGCGGGAATCTTGCCATACTTCATTGCAGTCGCCTAGAAGCTTTGGTTATGTTTTCGGTCATATTTCTGGTCAGATTTATTTATTTGTGGTAGGCAGAAACCCAGAAGCTATGGATGAAACTGCATGGAATTCTGGTAGGTGGGTAGGGGAAAATGAAGATCAAGTTCGATAGTAGGCCTCATTGCGGCTTTTATCGTACTTCCGCTGTATTTCCGGTTTTGATGAATCTCCAAGCAGATCACCGCGAAGATCTTTCGTGGTGGCCAATGAACTTTTTTTACCAGCTAAACACTTTTCCCAGCTTTATGATGCTATTTCATGTCACCGCAAGATCTGCCCAGAGATTAGGTTTTGATATCTTTTGCTCTGGACATCCTCTGGTCACAATTTTCGGTATTTTCTGATTGAAAACAGTGTGTGTGTGTGTGTGTGTGCGTGGGGGGGGGGGGGCACAAACAGTGACGTTTTCCCCTTTTTCACAATCTGCTCGTGCGCAATGAGCCTAACTCTGCATGATCCAAACAAGCAAAGCTTTGACTCTTGAAGCAAAGATGTTCGTGTATTGTTTGGGTCAAGTCTTTGGATTTTATCTGAAAGTACAAACTAACCAATCAGCGCTGGGTTTCTTTTCAATCTAGTTATGGCCATGGGTAAAAGTGTTTTTGGAAGGTCACATTCATTTTCTGACATTTTCAAAGGGCAAAATCTAGGTTGCAGTTAGCAACCTTTCTCCAAACAGAATTAATTCGTTAATGTTCCATATTTCCCGAGAGGCTATCTCATTTATCGTATTGTTACCGACACAATTCTTGACCTATTTTGTGAGTGGAAGGCTGTTTGCCTGCAACATGACAATCCCTGTTGTACCAATTTAGAGTCACCGCAAGGACTTTTAGGACATAACATGTTTGAACTATTACCTTCGCCAAAACGACAGAAGGTTATGTTTTAAATAAGATGACATTTAATTCACCATTTTCAAACAATTCAAAATGAAATTTTGGATTCATTATTTAAAATGAAATTTGGATTGATTTTATTTATGATGGAAACAATTTGAAAGAAACTGTGCCAAGTTTTCTTTATCTATAATATTTTCAAACTTCTTTGTGATTCTTCCACTGTTCAAAATATTCACAACAACTTGCAACACCTTATAACAGTGTCCAAATGGGGGTTATTTGTAGGGTTACTGCCCCTATAAAAGGAGCCGCTAATGCAGTCCTATTTTCTACTTCTGCATGTTTTTTTTAGATCTTAAGTGTGGGGACTGGTGACTCTTTTATGGTGAGCCATCGATGCATGACAACCAGACATGGTTTTCTGTACTTAGCAGGGAGGTGTTATTGCTTTCTTCCATGGCCAGGTCAATAACCCTTTACAGAATGTTGGAACATGGTGGAACAGATTGAAATGTGTCAAAAGAAATGGTAAATCGTATGTTTCAAAATAGTTTGGAAAAAAAGAAATGGTAAATCATATGTTTCAAAATAGTTTGAAAAATAATTCAAATAATGTATTCGATGTTAGAAATGTTATTAACAAGTTGGAACACGACCAAAAATGCTTAGAGAGTCCAACAAATGTTAGATATTGTTCAAAACAGTTACGTGTCTCATATTGTTCGCTCAACGATTTCGAACGTGTTAGGAAAAAGCAGCAAACACCCGCACGGCTTATGTGGAATTGACTATATGATGGCATGGTGTTTGAACCTTTGTTCATTATACATAATATTCCACCATCAAGACTACTGAATTGCTTCTGTTTCTGAGGAATTAATTTCCCATGGCCCACCAGGTAACTCGTGCTTTTGCAAGCTAAGAGCAATACAATTGCAAACAGAATGAAGTGTTCTTTATTGCCAATTGAGCACATAATATGTGGATCATATGCTGTAGCATAGATCCATTTGGCACGTAAGCAAAATCGTCTTTAGTGTTTCTCAGAAGTGAATTGGCAGCAAACCCCGGAGAAATGATGACTATTGTTACCAAAACCGTTTTGCTTGTTGCAGAAGAAATTCGTTGAAATGGAACATTAATTAAATGTAAGGAGGTTTCAGAAACGTATGATATAAATCTGTTATTTGGTGCTTATTAGCAAGGCAAAGTCAAAGCCAAAGTGCTTTATGTCCTCCAAGTGTGGATTGTGGAATAACGCAGCTAATTTGTATGCGTCGTATGAGTACAATGACCCTGAACAAAACCTCGCAAGGCTCATTAACCGGAAGAAAGCATCGTAGAGTGACTTATTAAAAGGTTGAAGAGTTGTTTCCTTAACCATTACAGTCCTTGTGCACGTGCGTGTACGTGGTGAATATGTATGTATGGTGTAGTCAGAGTCAGTCGCTGTATAGACTGCAAACAGGCCAATGGTGTCGTGAAATATCAAACTCGGAAGTATAATATACACAACGTAACAAGTTGCTCAAGCAACCAAATGTATTTTGGAAACGGTCACATATTTCAATCAGCATCCACTTACTTTCGGCAATGAGTTAATAATCTGTTGTTCTAATGATAAAAAATAAGAATCTAATCCCAAAATTTATCTATAGTTAGCTCCTGTCCTCAAACAACATGAGCTGGTTAATATTGTTATGGGAAAGCAGTGGAAGATGAACTACATTTCATTTGTCAATGTTCACATTACAGTTCCGAAAGAAACAAACTTTAAATCATTAGCATCAACTTTGTCTTATCTTCGTTTTCCATTCGACTACATAAAAATATATGTCATTTGCACACCCGTTCTTAAATATTGGTTACATACCTTGGGTGACATACAGATCCTTTGCTAGTACTGGCGTAGTAGTATGATTAACTGTTGACCCATTCACAAAATGTTGGAACATTGTTGAAATGTGTTAAAAGAAATAGTGAAACATATGCAAGCTTTAATAGTTTGGACACTAATGAACAATTCGATGTTAGAAATGTTACTATCAAGTTGGAACAAGATTTAAAAATGTTTAGAACGTTGAAAAAATGTTCAAAACAGTTACCTGTCTCAGATTGATCGAACAAAGATTTCGAAAATGTTAGGAAAAAAGGCCCAACGTTGGTGAAAAATCAGTATATTGATGGTGGAATGTTTGATGAACAAACGTTAAACTTTGTTCATCAAACATTCCACCATCAGTATACTGATTTTTTTCTTGTTCAAAGAATTAATTTTCCACCGGTGCACTCGTACCTAGGTTGACATACAGATCCTTAGCTAGTATTGGCAAAATGTGGTGGATCTACATAGAACGTCTGACCCTTTCCAAATTACTCGAATGATAAAATATTGACATGCGTAAAGTTCTCACACGAGATAGATATCGTGTCGAGGATACAAGGGGGGTCACATTGGCAGCTTATCCTGCAATCCACGAACTATCACAGCAGTGTTGAATTCCAGACTGCACGAGGATGATGTCAATTTCCCTCCTGGCCACGCTTTTGTCACAACATTGGACCCATGCCATGACTTGGAAAATGACCTGCGTAACTCAACTCCTGAACAGAATAAGAACTACAATCTGAGGTCGAAAATGTCGAATTTTCAAGTCTACTTGCGATTCGATGCAAATGTGCCACTGATGGTGCATATTAGATGAATTGCCCAATTGTCCCAATTGACACGTTCAAGTTAAGCCGTGGAAGAAGACTTTCCTTGCTCCGTAGAATAAGACATTTCCCTAAGCCCTACATTAGGACCCTTCTCTGTGCTATGGGATAAGACCTTTCCTTGCGCCGTGGAATACGACCTGTCATTGCGCCGTGGAATACGATCAGTCATTGCGCCGTGGAATACGACTTTTGCTTGCGCCATGGAATTAGACCTTTCCCTTTGCCATGGAATAAGTCCTTTGCCTATGCCATGGAATAAGACATTTCCGTGTGCCGTGGAATAAGACATTTTATTTTGCCGTGGAATAAGACCTTTCATTGTGCCGTAGAATAAGACCTTTCCGAATCCCTGTCAAGGAAGAACAGTATTTAAAAATGACATGTTTGTCTAGAGAATGCGATATTACTATGTACTCACCGAATGTCAGCAGAGCTATATCGTTGTCTATAGTTCGGTTGTCTATAGTTGTCTAACGTCCGGCTGATATTCCACAGACATTGTCAAGTGCAGTACTTAACACAACCATATCTAGCTTTGACTCTGTTAAGCCTTAAACAAACTATTCCTTACCCCCATGTTAAAAGCCCTGCGATCATCTAGTCGCAGTGTATAGCTTAAAAGGGCACGTCCTTCTCTTGAACCTTCATCTTTGTTACCATTTCATAAACATCATGCAGATTTTTTACTTCAATGATTTTACTTTACACTAACCGGAACTGAAAGCCTTTCCATGTCCATGGAGTATCACATGCCTCACAGCTTATCTCTAAGCACAGACTTCTCGGTTGATGCGGTTACAACTACAGGCGGTCACTACAGTTTATTGATAGAGTGGTTTCTCATTAAGGGATCTTAGCCATGGGATACAGGTTATCTTCCAATATGTAATTACTGCGACCAACCTGATTCTTGTTGATCGATTAAATCGAAATCATGTTATTTTTATGACCAGACCGGAGTGTATAGCTTTCAGCATCTTTTCTGAAACGGCCAATTTCAAAGTCAGAAATTACATTTCCTCTCCTGGAAATCCGATGTTGCTTTGAGCTGAATATAGCAATAGCGAACTATCATCACTTGCAATTACGAAAGACAATTTGCAATTGTGAAATTAAAGAGTTCCAACGTCTTTCAAATTCCAAATGACTATTATTGATGCCGTCTAACCTGTCTAACATGTATTCAAACAACCGTCATTTTGCTAATAGAATCTGCGCAACCGACGAAAATATACATAGGGTTAGGCTGAAACGAAACACAGTATTTCATTGATGTTGCTCATATACTGTATGCTACTGTGTGGGTTACAAAAGAAGGTTTTTCCTGTTTTACCATGTATGTAATAGTTTTTTTTTCACCCGTTATTCCACCCAATGACCTTTCGTGATGATCAGGTGTTACGGACACGTGCTGAGATGCTCATTAAAATTTATGGAGCTACACTATAAGGGGATAGCAATCTTCAGGGTCAACATATCTGCTTGTGTGTTGTAGAGAGAGATGGACAACCTCACGGAAGAGATGAACAACTTCACGGAAGACTTTATCGGCAACACCAGCGCTGGCAACCGGACGGAACCACACGGGCTGACCGCCGTGGCCTACGTCATGCCGACCGTGTGCGGAGTCATCCTGCTGATCGGCGGCGTCGGCAACTCGCTGGTGATCTACATCGTGGCCCGCTTCAGCGAGATGAGAACCGTCACCAACTATTACATCGTCAACCTGGCCGTCACCGACCTGGCCTTCCTGGTCTGCTGTATCCCCTTCACTACCATCAACTACCTGACGTACGGCTGGATCTTCGGCAAAACCATGTGCACCTTCGTTTTCTATATGATGCAGGTGAGAAATGTTGCTTGTTGAGTTTGTTTGTTTGTTTGTTTGCTTTATTAGCGATACCGAAGAAATGACTCCCAATAACCACAGTTATGGATCTAATAACTTGGTATACATGCTGCAAGTGCAAAGGTAAAATTATGCTCTATATATCTGTTTCAGATATCATCAATTGTGAGTTTAGAATACCAGTGTGGTCAAGATGGTTGAATAGTATTGCTAATTTGTAGATTGCCTAAAAGTCATCAGTTGTTCCTACGCCTTTTCTGTAGTATACAATTTCAACATGTGGCGGCGATATACCCTCATAATCATAACAAAAACTATTCGTTCATTATTTTAATCTTTTCATGCATTCATTTATTTATTTATTCATTCAGTCATTCAACAACCATCAAAATGGTCTTCTCTATAGATCACATATTTTCGAACATTTAATTCATTGTTGTTGGCCAAAGATGCAAAGGCATTCAAAATGTTGGAAAATGTTTTCTTTCAAATCAACTGACAAGAGCTCTGACGGACAGAGGAAATCTATGATGGTCTGTTTACTTTTGCGATCGTGGAAATTTTGAGGTTAAAAAGCCCGTTGTTCCTTAATCTGGAACTAAAACAAAGCAACATTCACTTATCTTCTGTGCTATTGATAAGCATGTTATCAAAAACCAAGTCACAAGCCTGAAAAGAAAAGTCAAGGTCGGGAACTTCACATTTGTCTACGTCGCAATGTAAAGCTAGTGACTTTAGTTGTTTAACTCCAGCTGTTGATGGTGAGTTAGGCAGAGGCGTTTTCAATTATATATTGACGTCAGTTTGTGGGAGGTTAGATCGTCTTAAATGGCGTACCTTTCAGACACATATTACATCGAATATGAAGTCGATCTTGTTAAAAGGCTTTAAAAGCTTAGGGGTCGGAAGGTTTCGTAGAGCGCACGTCTCGGTTGAAGGGTAATGAGAAACGTAGAAAAGAATTGGCCATACGCCCAGAATACTTCAAACGCAAAACACTTTACTCGAAATGTCAGTGGAAATAATCTAGTCTGAAGATTACCTATTGTTACACGAAAACACGAAATTTTGTAAAATTGCCGTCTATTTTTCCTTGTATGTTGTTTAGCCTTAAATATGAGGCCGTTGTTTCTTTTAGCAAGAATTCCACAAAAAGGACGAATGGTAAACCTTGATTACATTTATCTACCTATTTGTTTGGCTGTCCAGTATGCACAACTGGGATGCTCAAATTTTCTCGAGGTTATTACAAAGGGCAAGCCTTGCTCACAGAGACAAAACACCTTGATTGCAAAGGTCTCCGTCTCTATTGCATTCATACATAAGGCCATACAGACATGAATGCAGCTATGTGGATGACATGACGTCTAAACGCCCACGCATATAGAATATCCAGGGTCCGGACAATCGTACAGAACAACTGTAATTTATCATGGAAATCTGTCGTTCCTATGTTTCGTCATGCTCCTTGACCAGAATGCCCTGTAGTTCCAGAGCAAGCTGCTAAGAGGCCTAGACATGCATCACTTTTTCTTTACATCACAAGTTATCTGCACCAAAAAAAGATCATAGCAGGTCAAAAGATGCAAAAAAATCAACCTTCTGCTGGCAGTGCTGCTCACACACCAGGGGCCCCAAATAGACCCTGACCAACATCTACCCACATACCAAATATCATTACATAGTTTCTAGAGTTATGCTGACCAAAAATATCCGGAAACACAATGAATGCCGAAAATGTGAATATTGATGAATGGATAACAATAATGAGTGAAGACTTCCAAAATAAAAAAAGGAATGTGGAAAAGAACAAAAATAGTGTAGTTTCCTTTGCCATTTTCGGTTAGGAAACCAGACTTTCAGCCAGACTCTCGGCAGAGAATTTGATCGGCAGCCAAGGCAGGTCTTCCTGGGGACCTTAGATAAGCACACCGGGGATTTGTCATGCAGGGGTACTTTGCCGGCCTACCTAGTCTGGTGTCTCCTGCCATGCATAGCGTCCAGGAGATGCTTGTCAGTGCTGTTAATGACCAAATCGCCCACCATGCTGCCCCCTACCCTGCCCAGTGCAAACTAGTTGGCTGCATTTGATTTCAAGAGAATTAAGCATAAAAACAACTCTACTTCAGTTTTGAAGGGCTATACCTACACCCAAATATTTCCCAAACTTTGGATGTTGACATTGATTATGATTTGTGCAATTCTAAAGTAACTTTGGTCTTTTTTCAGCAGTTGTAGTTTGAAATTTCCACTGTGGACTGTAATACCCTATCAAGGTCCAGTATATGCTGCTGTGTTTGAATAAGAGGTAACTAATGCCAGACCAATAGTGTTCCTTGCTCAGTATAGTGAGCGGGAGTTTGACAGCCAAGAGAGATGACACCAGACAAGCGAGACCGGCAAACTCTCACTGCATGACAAAGCAACAATGTGATTATCTCAGCTCCTTCTAAAACCTGCCTTGGCTGTCGAGCAAATTCTCTTCCAATTCCGGTCCTGGCTAAAAATTCAGTTTTCCAGGGGACTTTTCGGTGTCTTCAATTATTTATTCAACCATCCTAACCACTTACTCAGATCTTAAAATCAAAGTATGTCATCCATATAACCAATTCAGCATGGCCTAAAGGTTTGGCAAGCACCACTATAGTGTACTTATAGATACTTTTCGGTTCCGCCATTCTCTAACTGAATTATGCAAAGAGGTGCAGCTTCAAGGTAGACATGAAAAGGTCGGTATATCGAGTTAGACAGGCTCCACACCAGGACTCAAGGTCAATTACACAGTTGTCAAAGCTGACTTAAAGGGCGCCGTCAAATGAAAGCAGCGCGAGCCTGAAGCCTTTTCAAGTCTGTTACACAACAGAAAGATACATAATTCAGACAAAAGAAGAAAAAAACGCACTATTACCCATATTAGAAAGTATAAAGATAAGACAAAATTGATTGATAACGCCTTTGAGTGCTCCATACGTTAATACAGAAACAAAGGGTAATCATACAGAGACTTTGTCTAGCACCTGTTGATCACTGCATTTAGCAATTACCATTATAAAAGGAGGGTAATAGCGATAATAGTAATTACCGCCATGGGACATCCGCGACTCAATGTAAATTGTGGAGCAAAATAATAACTTACATCAAACTTCCATTCATAAAGCACCTGGAAGGCCAATTATGAATCAGGTGAATGGGAATTGTATGGATTTACTTTAGCGGAAACAAGTGAATGGCTGAATCATTGCCAAAAATACGTTAAGTTGGATCTGGAAAAACATCCATAAAGCATACATGTACTTAGCAGATGAGAAAACAGCTATTTCAAATCTGGCGATAAAAGGCTTTACCGTGCTGCACGGCAGTCACTGAAGTTTCCACTCCACTGAGCACTATATTATCAAAGAAGTGCTTGCTTCAGTGGCAATTCCGGAGATCAAAAAGCTATAGACAAACTGGCATCATTTGAAGGAACATGTTCCAGGGTACATTACTTGTATATCGGCGGATTTGCCAAGAAATACATTAGCTCTTTGGATCTTAGACGTTGGTTGTAAAATAGGAGTACTCGAAGGCCTTTTATCTTCCTTCATGATCTTTTGATCTTTCATCTGTAGCATTTTGAGTAGTTTTGAGCTACATTTAGTTGTATTCGTTGCACTTACCTTAAGGCATTGAAACTAGTACACTGAAACGTTATCACAGCCTTTATCCGAGTTAGAAAGAACATTTTACCTAAGTGCTTCCATGCCTTTCGGCACACTCTTTTTGGCAAGACCTCCAGTTTATCCTCTCTGTCTCTGTCTCTCTGTTTCTCTCTCTCTGTGTCTGTCTGTCTGTGTGTCTCTGTCTGTCTGTGTGTCCGTGTGTCTGTCTGTCTGTCTCTCTCTCTCTCTCTATATATATATATATATATATATAGTCGTGTCCATCTTGCATTCCTTGAAACATGTGGACAAATATGTTTTGAAACAATGTATTTGTCTGTATTGTTCGTATGGAGAGGAAGAAACATAAGTGTTCTATCATTTTGAACAGAAATATGGATTTTTTCTTCAATTCTGTATACACAGGTTACAGTCCAGGCCACGTGCATCACGCTTGCAGTGCTGAGTATTGACCGCTACTGCGCCATTGTACACCCGCTCCGCTCCATCAACTTCCGCACGCCCAAGGTGGCAGCCGTTACCAGTGGCTGTACATGGATAGGTACGGCAGACGATTTTAGTCGATACTTAAAAAATGCATCGAGCCAAACACGGAAGCTGTAGTAATTCATTCATTTATCAATCTTGTAGTCCCTTCAGTTGTTAACAAGGGAACTCTGCAACAAATTAATCAACAGACTATAAATCAATCAACAGAATATAAAATAAATGTAAATGGTCAAACTTAATTTGATCGTCCATTAATGATGATAATCTAATAATGATAAACAATTCTTAGTCCATTAATGATGGTAAGAACTCCAAGAGTATTATACAAAAGTTCCATGGCCTCGTGCCTTCCCCTAAATATTATCAACTTCTTGAATGAATCATAATAAATATTTCCAGTTGATTGTGCTAATAAGGTCCTAACAAGATCTCGGTTAGTTACCTTCTCTTTTACGCCTGTGTTTCTATTTTCCATTGATTTTTTATGTTGCTCGCCTATAGCTACAGCAGGAGAAGGCATTAATGTGGTGGGTTTGAGACATCGCCAACTACCCACGGCCAGGTTAACGTTTTACTTTCTCATTCTCATTCTCCTCCTCCCAGGTTCCTTCCTCCTTGCCCTGCCCCTTGGGATGAACCTTCAGCTCAAAGAGGTCAACAACTTCGGACCTCAGGTGATCTGCAAGGAGGTCTGGCCAAGTACGTCAGCACAGAGAAGCTACATGCTGTACACCTTCCTCATCACCTACGTCATCCCGCTGGTCTTCTGCACCTTCAGCTGCTCCCTCATCGTCCGCAGCATCCTCAACCGCTTCAGCATGAGCCACGCCCAGAAGGCGGACATCCACGCCAAGCAGGCCCGCCGGACATCCTGCATGGTGGTGGGTGTGGTGGTTCTCTTCGCCTGCTGTTGGCTACCAAACCATGTCATCAACATGTGGGCCGTGTTTAAGACACAGACAAAAATGGAAAAAATCTCCGAAACAACCGCCTGGCTTAAAACCGTTGCGCTTATTCTGTGCTATTCCAATTCTGCGGTAAACCCTTTCGTGTACACCCTGTTAGGGGAGAACTACCGACGATGTATTAAGCTATCCTTCCCATGTCTGTTCAGGCAACCACCCTCTGTTCAGGGTGTATCTTTTAAGAGATCTAACGGTTGCACTGGAGCTAGACTAGCGCAGGCACAGACCAGATGGTCGGTTGGAAAGTCGTCAACCGCAAGGCCAGTTATTGTCACATTCAATGCCAAAAACACATCTACCACAGCAGTAACTATGAGCTACTGTAATCAAGATGAACAGAAGTAGAAGCCTCCAATTTCACACATTACTCACCAATCTGTCAAGGGGTTATGTAACAAAACATGTAGCGACATGATAATCAATATCTATAAGAATTTGCTGCATTTATCATGGAAAGGAGAATCGTTTTTGGCAAGTATATTTGTATTAGGGATAATTGCCGTCTCATATCAATATGAATATATGTGTTGGTGGAAACAAATGATGTTTTCTGCCATTCTCAACGTTAAAAGGGAAAACAATTAATTACTATACCAGGAAAATGGGACTATGTGCAATGTTTGATAACGAAAGCAATAGGTTTACTTATCTGGATCTCAACTTTATGTCGTGTTTGGAAAAAAAGAAATACTAGCTGTGAAATAGACATACTTTTTAGTTTTACTTTGTATGTTGATTGACTAACAATACAGTCTATCTATATGATCATACACACATGTACATATATAATTATGTAATATATATATATATATAATTGAAATATTTGAATGGATCCAGTGCAGACATAAAAATGCATATTGGGGAAATTATGATGGAGGCATAGTTTGCTGAATTGCGGACAAATGACCAATCCGATTGTAAATAACGCGACAAAACCATCATCATTGTACAACCATACAACTGTCATCATTGTCGTATAATGGGCGTCATAGCTACAGTTGATTTTGGAATAATTCACAGTTTTGAAAAATCCAGACAAACATTTGACAATTGAGAAATTGAAGTACCATTTTCCACCTTACAGATATTATATATACTTTATATTAATGCATATATGCATGTAAACAATCAAGTCTTTTGCTTTTGACTTTTTTGCGGTAGTTGTAATGAACATAAGTTGGAAATGAATATTATTTTTCTGATGTTGTATATCTAAATGAAAATTTTATGGTTTCAATTAGCAGAGGTAAGTTCTACCAGGAGGTGACAAATGTATAATACTATGGACGACAGCATGAAGAACATATTTATTTCCTTAAAAAGTCTCACTCAGAGAGAAGCTTTTTTATGTTCATTTTCACAACGTTGTGGAGAGTACATAGAAGTAGAGTGTTAGTCTAGCAATTTTGGCATTGTATCGCTTATTCCTTAGCACTACTTTGTGTGAATTTGTCATTGGTACTGCTTGCAAAACTTTCCAACTTTTTTTGCAATATGTTTCTTCAACTGGATCGTGAGATGTTTTATCTAAATGTGATATCTAGATTGTTTGATGCGGTGTATATTTCTTCATTTATAAAATGTGACTGTGAATAAGTGACATTGTGTGTATTAATGCTGTTATTTTTGTCAGTATAGTAGTGTTGTGTATGAAGTTGCCATTTCTACATGCCCTGCTTTATTGATATTTCATTTTGCCAGCTTACTCGTACATACAATTGAACGTACAAATCGGAAGATATCACAATATTCAACGTGGCCAGAGAATCCTTCTAGAATGTCAGAACGAGATGGAATATGGATGTCACATGCTTAACATGTTGATTTATTCACGCGGTAATTTAATTAATTCGTATCCACTTGTTTATGGTATTATATAAAGTGTAGTAGACTTTACTAAAGTCGCTGTATCTTTGATGTATCAATAAAGATCTAACGTTGTAATACCTTGACATAAATATGGAACAACATGTGCATATACATATGATTATAATATAGAAATTCCATGGAACAAACGCCAGGTAAAACTAGCCAGATGCGTTACAGTTGACGAACATTTTCTGTTATGTGTGCAGGTTTGGACCTGATACATCCCATTTCTTGCAATATATACCATCGCAAAATGTTTCTTGCATAGAGTTTTGGGGATGTAGTGTGAACTTCGTTTGATCATCGTGTTTGAATAAAGCTTGAAAAAAATCCGTATTTGTGACGTTTGCTGTCAATGCGTGTGGTCACACGGCATAGATTAAAGGTGGTTCTACGATATTGACCGTCAGAACTAAAATGTAAAGAAAATAATTTCAAACTGTTTTCTTTTACCATATAAAATTGTTTGCAGTTACGTTTATGCAGATTAGACGTCCAGGTTAACAATGTTAAATGTAATGCAATCTCTACAACTGGATACAAAATTAACCCTATCCAGACTGGGCTTTTTGGGCATTCCTGGACTGAGTGTGTGTGTGTGTGCTCATTTGACCCCCCCCCCCTTCGTATTTTCAAAACGGCTTACTGTACGATCACCAAATTTGCAGGAGGTGACATGCTCGTCAAGTTCTATAATTCCTGAATTTTTATATCATTATGACGTAATATGACGTAATTATGACTTATTTGATTTAATTTTCGGCTAAAACGGGGAATTCCCATAATAACTATTTCGAACAAAAAGTTACCAAGAAAGGTTTCGTATCAATATTTAAGTCTCATAAGACTTCTGCTGTCAAATGACGACGCAACGACGTCAAAATGACGTCATAAAATTTTTTTAAAATTAAAAAAAAATTTTTTTTAAAAACATATAACGCTGAAACCCAAGGAAAATAGATTGAAAACGTTTACATGAATGTTTCTGCAAGAAAATACCAAGTAGTGATGAAATCTGAGTGAAAATAAGCTGGATATCCTTTTAATTATGATATTGTCGGACATCTTGAATTTTGACCAATAAGGTCATCTCATTAGGATAATTTATGAATATCTAATCATAAATGTTCAACTAAGATGTGTCAAATATAAAAAAGATATCTGAAAAGAAGTTTAGTTTAGCAAGAAAATCTTAAAATCCCATTGTTTAAACCAAAATTATAAATTTTTTGAAAATTTACCTTTCAGAAACACGAAAAATTATGAACTCACGCAGTTTTTTGTAACTTGTTGCCAACAATTTTTTAAAGGAAAAGTCACCTTTAGTTGTTCTAGCACAAGCCGTTTGGGAGCTATACGACGTCAAATTTGGCGCATGCACTTTTAGCACCCCCCCAGTCTGGATAGGGTTAATGGGCGTTTCTAGTGACATCGATCACCGTGTCTTTCAGCGTTGCGAGAATGTGCAAGAGGGTGCATTTAGTATACGGCTATCCTGTAATTAAAGTAACTCCCTACTACGAAGTGAGTCGGTAGGCGTGTGGTCAATGACTTCAACCCCAGAATAGCTCTAATTACTTTCACCTCAGGGTGCCTTTTGCTTGATGGTCAGTTCGTCCACCACCACAACCATATTTGGTATGGACAGGGACTGACCACAGGATGTTAGTCATTAAGGAGATGACAAGAATTCACTTTTTCTTAGAACTATGTGCGTAGGCGGCCGCGAATAGGAAACACACAATTAGAGAAAACAGAGCTCATGTTCTCAGTTGAGTTGCGTCTGGAAAAGAAAGAGAATGCAGACATCTTCTATGTAGCCCTGGCTCTTTAGTTGTCCTTAGTTCGTCATATATACAACTTCAAATCTGCAGCTATTCTACGAACTCTGTAAGGGACACTATCCAGATAAAGTTAGTTAACAACCTTGGCAGAACAGTTCTAACTGAAAAAAACAAAAACAAATGAGCATGTCAAAGTCACTAATTCATGCATTTTGTTCTTCCTTTTGTAATGAAAATCTAGTGTTTGATAGGACACGTACATGAAAAAGGTTGAAGCTAAATTACGTTGCTCTCAATGTAGTTCTAACTAAGCTACTTTTCTGCTTTGTAACCTTTCCATTCTAATATGATATATAGAATTCAAGATCCTACTCGACCCCATTTGAACGGAAGCTTACATACATTTTCTTTAATTGTGAAGAGCCTATGGAGGCAGCTCATAAGTTCGAGCCTCAAAAAGTACTGTTTTTCTAAAGCGCACTTGTCAAAGAAAGTGCGCATAAGGGGTCAACTTGCTGACATTTGAATATCAAGAGTTTACATAGAGAAGTTTGTTTATGACCTTTCTTACCTAAAACCTTTCATACCTCGTAGAACATTTTCTATATCATGCTGTTATGAACAATTACAATGCTCCATCATATCACCATCAATCATCATATATCACAAATGCCCTGCATGAGCTCTAATGAGGTTAATTTTCAGGGCCCAGTAAATAGGACATATACAAGTGGTGATGGGCAAAAGCCTTAAATGGTTACTGAGTCAAGAGACAATGTAATGAAGGAAAACTGACGTCTGAGCTCCTGGAGTCTACAGTGCATTGGGCAGAATTAAAAAGATGGCTATGTTGAAGTACACTTATAACCTGCTTTCAATCCACATTATCGATTCCACACCATTGAAGTGCCAGTCTGAATGGTATGGTAGACGTGATGGATGTGTTGTTCGTTTTGGGTGACTGACAATACTTCTCTTTAATGAACCATTTCTTTTCCACTTGATTGCAATTCAGTCAGTGTTTCTTCTATGCAGCACGTACAGTTAAGTTTCAATGCTCAACCAAACTAAAGGCAGATTAATCTAAGTCAATTGCGTGGTTTGAAGGATTGGTTACAGATTACCCGACGACTCCCAATCTTCCTACAATTTGTGAAAGAGATGGGAATCAGACAGGCGAGAGACGTCGGTCTGGGGCTGAAGGTCGGGATGGTTGCTAGTGATGTAAATAAAGTATGTTCGCAAGAATTCGAGGCTCGTTTGGGCGTAGATTACATAATGGTTGGTAAATGGTTTTGAAATGGTTTTGACATGGTCAGACTGCTCCCAACTAACTTTCACCAACGTTATGGTTGGCCAGCAGGCAACCCATATCTCAAAGGCATAATGTAATAAGTCTAAACGTTATTTTATCGCTACCTCAATGGTAAATGCTCAGCATGACTTCACTAATTTTTGCCTCCAATACGAACTTTCTCTGCAAGAGACCGTTTTGCCGCATCCACGGAATTACGGAATCAAAGAGTCCCTTTTCCCTCCATAATTCACCTATTATGAGGAAGATCCACGCTGAGCTTTTCTTTTCTAGAACTGCATCGTTATGGAATAAGCTTCCACGGACTTGCTTCCCCATGGGTACAATCTGAAACCTTTTAAGTCAAGGGTTAATAATAAAAAGTCGTAGGCAAGGTCGAGAGAACGTCCCGAAAGTGGTGCCGTGGCCTTGATATAAGTTGAGTTTGAATCTTACATGTAAGGTAAAGTAAGGAAGGGTGCTTGGAAGATTCTAAGTGGAAACTCTTCACATCCAATTGAGGAAACCTTGGAATAAACGATCTAAAGTTGTGGGAAACTCCACCGGTAGTTTAGAGGATAGCCACTCGACCTTGTGATGAACGATGGGGAGGCAGTCGACAAGTCATCTTCATCATCGGTCGACGTGCTTACACACGACGGGGTTATGCCGCCACTTACGGGGTAACATACCCTTTCGCTTGATACAAGACGAGGACGCGCCAGGTCTCCAGACAGAATGATCTGCTCCACCGCACACCGCACCATCGTACGTGTGGTGGGGTATTTAACGTGCCTTGGCTGTGGCTCTCCCCAAACACGTGACCTCCAATTAACGTCCTATCCCACATGACTAAAGTGAGGAAAGTCGTGTAAAGATCGGTGACACGGCAAGATTCGAACTCAAGACCTCTCGGTCCTGAGCCAAACACGCTGCCGCTGCGCCACACGATCACACACACGGCTGATGCCATATCGGGTACCAGTTAAGTTAGCAGGCACCATGAGGCGTTCCATGATATCATGTATCAAATGACAAAGCAGAGTTGGGGCTGGTTACCGTATGGGTGAGCTTTATAGTAACAGCAACTTGCATAATAGTACAGTTTATTAGGAACGAAGGTATACGACTTCAGGTAAACATTGTGTCTTCATTTGCTTGCATACCTCTCTGGGTGACTTTTGAACTCCTCGTCCTACGTGCAATCAAGGACGTTACATCAGTAACGTCCTGGGTGCAATCAACATACTTTGTTGTACGGATTTAAGTAGCTAGGCGAATGTCCCAACGCAGGACAGGTTGAACTTATTACCCCCGCCAAAATGCCCGTACAAATTGCTCTAGTGTGCCTTGGATGAAGACTGTAAGTAGAAACTCTTCACATCAAATGGAGAAAATATTGAAAAATATAATAAATGGAGTTGTGACAAACTCAAGTAGCAGTGGTAGTTAGAGGATCGTCACTCGACCTTGTAAAGAACGATGAGGAGGCAATCGAGAAATGACATGACCTGATACGACCTTAAGGATCTTTTCTATTTTTGTTTATCTTCAGGGAAGGGAAAATATAATTGTTTTTACTTCAAATCGTTTTTCTGTTCCAGACCAATAATTTCAATGACCTAGCCCAGGTTGCTGTCACCATGGGTAATGGTAAACGTGGCATGTACCCTGAGGCGTTCCATTATATCATGTAGCAAGTGGCAGGGCAGAATTTGGGGCTGGTCTCCATATATATCTATCATGCATAAGGCCACAGCAAGTATATTTTATGGATGACATCCTCTGCAGACTGCAAAAATAGTGCGATAGGGCGAAAAAAAAACAAGATGGGTGAAAAAAAAAAGATGGCTACATTTTCAAAAATAGGCACCATAAAGTTGTGATGAATGTTGTAACCAGAATTAAAGGGACAAAACATGGTATCAGAGTCAACAAGGCATTCATTCCTGTATTCAAGACATGTACTGGTGTGGTAAAAGTGACACTAGTGTGGTAGACTGGCATCACCAACAAAGTTGGTAACCACACTCATGGCTTCCATATTGGTGTCACTTTTACAGCTATCCAATAAGTTTAATTTCTACAACTATAGCCGTGGGTACCTCGCAAGCGTCACTTCTACAAGTACAATTATCAGGCTACAATACAACATATTTGCTCATTTTGTACTTTATCGTCATGTTGACCATCCCTGCAGAAGATTTCTGAAATCAGGCGAAAGTTAATGCGCGCGCTGATGTCATCCATAAAATTTACTTGCTTTGGCCTAAGTGATCTGGATTAAGAGTAATAGAAGCTTACAGTTTATTAGGCTAAACCATGGGAAGGTAAACATGATGCATTTGCTCCCATTTCCTTCTGGTTGACATTCGGAACTTCTCCTCCTGCAATCAATAAATATTACTGCAAAGATTTCATAAGTCACGCGAATGTCCCAGCTGAGGACACGTTCTACTTATCATCCGTGCTTAATTGGAGGCATCGTTTCCGGTGTTATTTGCGTGTGGGTGGTTTTTGAATACATCAGAGAGGCAGGTTGTGAGGAGGAAGACGATGCATCCGGAGACTGGTGAACTGGAAAAGTTACATATTGGTGCTAATGAGGTTACTAAAGTCAGGAACCCAAACATTACAGGTGCGCGAAGTAGAGTTAAAGAGTGAAATAGACGTCATATATATTTTCCATATATTGCTCTCATGTTCAACTCATATATCCGTCTACGTAGGCCAGTTTCTTCATAATGTATTCCAAATGCGAGACCAGATTACTCATACATAACTGTACTGCTATCGATAATGTTTTGTTGTTGTTTTGTATGTAGCCTCTTAGTACTATTGTCTGTATAGCTATTAGTTGTTATTGATTACCATACATTGTACCCTGTGCGATTGTTGAGCAGAAAATTCATTCATTCATTAATATTATAATGTCATTAGATATAGGAGAGGTTTGACACTTTTGATTTGTGAATGTAAGTTTGTGCTTCTAGACTTATCAGGTGCGAGGCACGCTGGGGGACACTGACGAGATGCTAGGTCAAAGGTCGAAGAAAAATGATGGGATAGGTGATGAAAGGTTATCCAATGTCCTCTCTTTCATCCCCTGATACCTGCACATCTGTTGCTTATGGTAGCCAGTGCCAGTGGGAGAATGCATTGAAAAATCAGCGATCGACAAGGAATAGATGAAACAATAAATCACGGAGGAATGAAATCTTCAATTTGTAGGGACCTGTAAGATGCAATATTATTGAACTAACCGATAACGGCTGACACTAACACGCAGATTCACTAAAAAGAGAATGTAGACAGGTGCTGGTGAATGGACGTAGTTGATTACATCATACCTGCCTACTGGCAACCTATGAAGGGTGACCAATAAGTTCTCGGCCTCACATAGAAAGCAAAATTCAAATTTCAAAGCATAAATGTTAATTATGAAGCCTTTGATGAATGTGTACCAAAATTCAAATCATTATGATTACTACTTGGCAGGCGACACCCAGCAATGTCAGGTGAGGGAGAAGTAAAACATAAGGGCAATTGAGCTGAGACCTGAGGTGTGCGGGTCACCTTAAGCTCATCATCATCCTTTGTTCATCATCCTTTATTGATTTCAACATAGCAGACATAATAGCAGCCTGAATAGCGTTGAAAGTTAAACCATAAAACCGTATATATGTATGTACAATAAGAAACAATATATCAAAATAATGAACAACATCTCCGACATTAGGTTGCCATCGTTACTAAATACGTCTCTACAGTCTTGTTGTACAGCTTGATGGCTGTGTGCAAGAAAGAGCTCTGAAGTCTTTTAGTTCTAGCTGGGAGGATTGAGAAAGTGTTTTTGTTTCTCAGTGATCGTCCCGTGGCAGTTGATCTGGAAAGTGGCACCAGGTCATGTAGGGGATGGTCAACACCCAACATTTGTCTGAAAAGTTTAACAGCTACATCCTCACGTCGCGACGTGAGGGTGGGAAGGTCGGACACATCGCGCCTGCCCGCTCGGATGATGATCCGTAGAGCCCGCTGTTTGACTCTCTGCATTGCACGTTCCTGTTCCTTGCCACAGCCTACAAGGAGGACATGACCATATTCAAGGACTGGGCGCACGGGGGACACGTAGACAGTCACTAGGTCGGCGACACCCGGTCCCTTGCTTTGCAAGTAATCTCAAGAAGTGGAGTCTATGGGTGGCTTTAGTAACCATGAAGGTTACTTGTTCTTGCAGGGTAAGATTTTCGTCCAAGATGAAGCCCAGACCTTTTGCGAAGGCGGCCCACGGAACGCACACACCCCCAAGGGTTAACCTTGGTGGGCTGGGAATGGATCTGCAGACACAGATTTGTACTAGTTGGCTTTTCTTCCCGTTTAGCAACATGTTGTTGGTGTCAGCCCACGAGTCTAGATGAGATGTCTCTTCCTTTTAAGCTCTGCTTAAAGTCAGACGCCCACTCCTTTCTACTTGAAATACGCAGGGGATCCTCATTAGATATTTTGACATTGTCTGCAAAGAATAAACTTTTCAAGGGATGGGGAAGTCGATCGACCCACACATGTCTGGTCACAATTCACCTTTGTTTATCTCGCCAATTACCTACTAATTTTCAAAAAGACTTCTTTCTACTTGAAATACGCAGGAATCCCCATTAAATATTTTGACATTGTCTGCAAAGAATTTAACTTTTCTATGGATGGGGAAGTCGATCAACCCACGCATGTCTGGTCGCAGTTCACCTTTGTTTTTCTCGCCAATTACCTACTAATTTTCAAAAAGACTTCTTTCTACTTGAAATACGCAGGGAATCCCCATCAAATATTTTGACATTGTCTGCAAAGAATAAAGAATTTAACTTTTCAAGGGATGGGGAAGTCGATCAACCCACACATGTCTGGTCGCAGTTCACCTTTGTTTATCTCGCCAATTACCTAGTACTAATTTTCAAAAAGACTTCTTTCTACTTGAAATGCGCAGGGAATCCTCATTAAACATTTTGACATTGTCTGCAAAGAATAAAGAATTTAACTTTTCAAGGGATGGGGAAGTCGATCAACCCGCACATGTCTGGTCACAGTTCACCTTTGTTTATCTCGCCAATCAGCTACTGATTTTCAAAAAGAAGTCGACTTGAAAGTAGTCACTGCAATGGTTTGAAATTTGGAGGATATTGACGAAAGGCTTCATACGACGAAGTTGTACTTCGAAAATGAGGCCGAGAACTTATTGATCTCCCCTCGTACCTAGTACCTTGACCTCCACGAATGAAGCTCTTTGTCTAAGTTTCAAGTTGTTAGACTGTTACGCTCGATAATCTAAAAAAAGTTGTCTCATTTGCGGAAAGTTTAATCCACCTGCCAGTCGGCTTGTTACTGGTCGAGGTGTACTGAAGGTGACTTTGCTACTGAATACTTCTTCACGATGTGAAGTAGCTACTTCAAACGAGGGCTTTTCATCTTAAAGAATGGGTTGTGTAGTGACTTAAGACTTGTTAAATGCAACGAATCAGATGATGAATACTGAAGAAGGCAATGCTTGAGTGTTGAAGTGAAAACAGAGATGATGTTTAACGATACAACGGAAATGCGTGCGTCATAGCAAGGGCAACCAGTATATTCTTAAAACGCGCGCCACAAATCTAATCACTTGTGAGTCACGCAGGAGAAGGCGACAAGGATTTTCGGGACACGACATCCATCATCTCTCATCGTCAGTCCAAGGACAAGCTAGCTATGTCGAGACGGAAAGTTTTTAAGAAGCTATGATTACAATTCTGGGCCACATGCTACTCCAACTCATAGTTTTAACATCCTCCTACGCAGGAACATCCAACAGCCAAACTGTCTGTCTGGATGTGCCCTGCTCTTTCAACCGTTACCCTGACCGCCCTGCTTATACCGGTGGAAGACGAAATACATTTTATTTCTAACTGCCTCTCTAACGATCAGGAAAGAAATGAGTTATTTGAAGAGGCATGCAAATTCCACAAAAATTTCCAAATGTTTACCGACGAAAACAAAACTATAACGCTGTTAACGTCACATAACCCACGCATCATAGAAAAAGTGGGACACTTCGTCTTCCACTGCTTCCAGAAAAGAAGTCAAACCCTAAATACGTAGATTGTAGCTCTCAGCAGTCCATATCATTGATAGAATAGTCACTCGTTTACACTTGTCACCATTGTTATCTATACCAAAGTATTTCATTTTATACATGTTTATTATATTTTCTGTTTGTTTCATGTTGCAAATAGCCCTCGGGCAAGAACTTGCAAATAAACTTCTTTATTAATGAGGTTACCCTTATACATGCGAGACAGCTTTTGAAAACGGAAAGCCTATTCTCTGATTGGCTGACAGCTGGTGGAGGGGGGGGGCGTCCACAGGAATTAAGAGTGACGGTTGAAAGAGCAGGCCACATTCAGACAGTCAGTTTGGCTGTTGGATGTCCCTACTTAGGAGGATGAGTTTTAAAAGCTTTGGCGCACGAATCTTATGCAAAGTGCGCTACTGAGTATTATCTTATTTTCCTAGGTTTATCCGTAGCAGACTGAATGGCTAGTTTATGTCAATGCGCAATAACATCACATAAAGAATAACGTGCCATTGTAGCCACCTCAGGATGAATTAAGATATGATAACATTACAGTTATAAGATCTATTTACACTTATTGAAAAATCGTGATAAGTTTTTTCACATTTTTTTTCAGAAACTAGATATAAAACGGAATCTTGGTGATTCCAAACCTAAAGGTTCTGCATCTAAATCGGAAGATTCTGTCTTTTCTCTCCGCGCTTTACCGTACAAATCCTCACTGTATTCAGGATATAACCTTTGTATTGTAGGTGGGCGATCCTGATACACAACCGCCTCATTTCCCTCACTGCTTGAACTTCGAGGAGCCGGGATGTCAAGAAAAGAAGCCCGGCTGGAGATTGTGGAAAGCGTGCTGTGTTTCACCATGTATTTACTGAGAAATGAAGAGTAGCTACGTGATAAAGGCCAGTTACCGGGAGTTTACACAAAGAGGTACTAGTAACTGGAGGTGATGGAGGTCAGGGACTAGAAGTTAACACGGAGAGGAATAGAACACTCTGTGATGAAGGTCAGGGACTAGGTATTTTTACTAATACACATAGAAGAATAGAATACTCTGTGATAAAGGTCAGGGACTAGGAGTTTACACAAAGGGGAATAGAATACTCTGTGATGAAGTGAGGGACTAGGAGTTTACACAAAGGGGAATAGAATATTCTGTGATGAAGTCAGGGACTAGGAGTTTACACAGAGAGGAATAGAATATTCTGTGATGAAGTCAGGGACTAGGAGTTTACACAGAGAGGAATAGAATATTCTGTGATGAAGTCAGGGACTAGTTGTTTACACAAAGAGAAATAGAATATTCTGTGATGAAGTCAGGGACTAGGAATTTACACAAAGAGAAATAGAATATTCTGTGATGAAGTCAGGGACTAGTTCTTTACACAAAGAGAAATAGAATATTCTGTGATGAAGTCAGGGACTAGGAATTTACACAAAGAGAAATAGAATATTCTGTGATGAAGTCAGGGACTAGTTGTTTACACAAAGAGAAATAGAATATTCTGTGATGAAGTCAGGGACTAGTTGTTTACACAAAGAGAAATAGAATATTCTGTGATGAAGTCAGGGACTAGGAGTTTACACAAAGAGAAATAGAATATTCTGTGATGAAGTCAGGGACTAGGAGTTCACACAGAGAGGAATAGAATACTCTGTGATGAAGTTCAGGGACTAGGAGTTTACACTAAGAGGAATAGAATACTCTGTGATGAAGGTCAGGTACTAGGTGTTTACACAAAAAAGAAAAGTGATGGTAGTGAGTTACCGGAAGTTTACACAAAGAGAAATAGAATATTCTGTGATGAAGTCAGGGACTAGTTGTTTACACAAAGAGAAATAGAATATTCTGTGATGAAGTCAGGGACTAGTTGTTTACACAAAGAGAAATAGAATATTCTGTGATGAAGTCAGGGACTAGGAGTTTACACAACGAGAAATAGAATACTCTGTGATGAAGGTCAGTTACCGGAAGTTTACACAAAGATGAATAGAATACTCTGTGATGAAGTCAGGGACTAGGAGTTTACACAACGAGAAATAGAATACTCTGTGATGAAGGTATTGTCGTATCTTATAACCTTGCTGTGTAACATTCATCGACATAACTCAAGATCCTTTGGATGAGTTTGTTTGAATTCCGCACGTCACCGATGGGGTACTACGATTTAGGGCTAAATTTCAGAGAATTACAAATACCCCTATCATGAGCGTGTGGTACCGTCCGAAACTGTCGCCTCTGTTTTTCAGCTTCTCCGCAAGCAAAGGGTAGGCTCTGCTTGCTACACAGCTCTGGTTTGGTTTGGTTTGGTTACTGCCTAGTGGTATGATAAACAACTACCTAGGCATACAGGTGTAAAGGAAATTGTGATATCTTTGAAAAGATTATATCAGACAACTTAGCCCCCCCCCCCCCCCCACAAAAAAGGTTTGCTTCTGGTACAAGCATGGTTCAATATATGATTTTGATCGATCATAACTTTATTTGCAACTCCTTGCCCGAAAACGTAAAATCATTGAGCGACAATTGTAAGGTACAATGCATGGCAACTTATACTTGTGAATACATGGCAGCATACAGAGGACTCAAATGTACATGCGTAAAACATCGATCGAACGCGGAGAATCCCGCCAATCTTACGTGTCCATGACGACGGTGGCAAAGGTAATCATGTCTGCTACGTGACAGAAAAGCACAGATGAAGCATTCCTGATACAGCGCGGGTTTTCATTTGTTAACTACTGTAAAAGGGGCCATATTCGTGGTTGTGAAATGTTCGCTGCAGGTAACCAACTTGAAACCACTGCGATTATTTTCCCTTTTACAGTAAAACCATAAAGAAAGTTTCGATGTTTGTTGCAAAATCATGGCCAACGCGAACATCCCAGTTTCCCACTACCGCGAAATCAAATCCCAGCGGAGATTTTCCATTTTACAGTATAGTCGGGTCGACTGTTGTTGGCCGCGCCAAATCGTAAACACACTATTTCACGTGTCCCAGTATACACGTGAAAAGGTCGGTTATTTCACGAGATATGTACAGCGTTACGGTGGGTCCACACGTGCGTATATGTTCAAGTCCGCATGAGGTCCGTATGGAGGTCTTAGCCTCTACCAGGCTCCACAGGTCGCTGGAAAAATATCACGCCAGCTGTTCGCAGAGCATACTACTCCTTGGCCAGCTAACTCCTCTGGCATGTTATGTGCCTATATTTTTACAATTTCTGCTATTTTCCTAGCGACCTATGGGGCCTGGTAGAGGCTAGGTGTTCCATAAGGACCTCATACAGATTTGAATGTATACTCACATGTGTACCCAACTTTAGCCAGTGTGGGAGGTATAGAAGACTGCACATTCAATCGTTTTCTGACGTAAATTGAACTAACCACAGAAAATGTAATATTATGCGGCAATGTTAGGGTCCGCTCACACTTGTGCTCATATTCGAAAGTCCCTATGAATTCGTGTGGACAATATTTAGCCTCATGCATGTAAAGGCTGAGGCCGGAGAAGTAGCAACCATTCTCGTGCAACCGTCTTTTCGGTATCTTGCATTTGTTTGTTATGTCTGTACCACTAGTTTGCTTTATTTGTTGTTTATTGAAATAAAGATATGAAAATATAACAACAACAAAAAATGTAGTATTTTTCGGTCGGATAACCATGCCACACAACGGTGGCTTTACGGCGCAGACGTCTTTATATTTTACCATATGCACCTGTAAATCTGTCACATCTCGCCATATGGCGTTTTACTGTGAAGCTACAAACGTATTTCAAGAATAAAGACCTTACACCAGTGCCTGGAATGAAGCCATATTCGCTTAAAACGCATCTCTTCTTCGCCTCCTTTCTTCATAAAAAAAAACGGTGCCTGTCACGGAAATTAGTTGCAAAGGCTTCTCGTTATTCCCTGCAGTGAATGCGAGTTAACGGGGCATTACTTACGGTGTTCTTAATTTGATTTACTTGTCTTTTAAGCATTTCGGGCAACGTACGCGGTTAATACATACGCTCCGCATTTGTCATTACACGCCTACAATTGATTACCGCTCTCTCGTACAGTTAGAAGGATTCCCTTTGAGGAAATGGTGCTGCCTGGGTAACTCGAGGGTAAGTGTATTATTTGGCTTGAAGTTAAAAGAACAATTGTTGCAAATTTCATGGCTAGACAAAACTAATGGGCTTAGATTCCTTTAAACATTTTATGTGCTTCAGATGTAGCGAGGTGTAGGGTGTTCGGTGCGGTTTTTATTACTTTTGTGGGTACAAGAAGGGGGCGGGTAGAAGACAATGCAAGCATTGGTCTTAAGTTCATGGAGAAGAACTTAGTGAAAAAACACAGCTAACACTTAACGATTTTCGAGACTAATATGGTAGCGGATGCATGTCTTGATTAATTTGTTTTGATCTTTGGGGTATATTTTATCAAACAGTGGAAGCAAATCATGATGATGACAGACGAATTCACATGTATCTAGTCCCAATAACTTCACGCACTACGACTTTTGCCTCTTACCTTGTATGTTGTAAATTTAACCTAGGTGCTACAAATATATGTTATTTACATCGCAAATGTCTGACATTTTCCATGTCTACCGCAAATGTAACACTTTCGTTCCTAAATCTTGAAGCAGAAGATGATTCGACAGTAATTGTCATCATTTTCTGGCTATTCAAAGTTGCCTCGATGGGTTCGCTGCACTCTTTGGATGTCCTTGTTAAGCTGTGCCAGCTAATATCAAGGGAATAGAATCATTTCAAACCTACTGGGGGTTCTTTATGTAATGCAAAATCATGATGTTTGCAAACAATTAGCACAGCACTATGGTCTTTTAAGTAATTAATAGAATAATAATGCTTACTTTCGCTAGTAGGCTGGGCAGAAACCACACAAGAACGCAAAAATAAAACGTTTGACATTTACAGTAACAATATATTCAGCAAAGATGCTCGAAGTCGTAATTAGTAATAACGTAAGGACTATGTTTTACTTCAGATTAGCCGATATGGTTCTTTACAACCGTAGCGCTTATGTTTTCGTCGAAGTTCCACGCTGTGATCAATTTTGTGGAAAAGAATAAAACTATCTCAATCCAACAGGTTGTTTTATCTACTGTCGGTTGGTATAGTACACAGCGCATCATGTCGAGAATCCAGATAATTGGATCTTTTTGTCTCTTTAATGGAGACCACAGGGAACATGTGCCATCCAACACCAAACACTGCACTCGTCATATCAGGTCCAGATACCCAAACGTTGTCAGGTAACAGAGAACGAACCAGTCTTTTGATTACAACCTTCATCACTGTTGTCAGGTAACAGAGAACAAACCAGTCTTTTGATTACAACCTTCATCACTGTTGTCAGGTAACAGAGAACAAACCAGTCTTTTGATTACAACCTTCATCACTGTTGTCAGGTAACAGAGAACAAACCAGTCTTTTGATTACAACCTTCATCACTGTTGTCAGGTAACAGAGAACGAACCAGTCTTTTGATTACATCCGTCACCTTGGTGCCTTCTCAATAGTGTATCCATCTGTGATTAATTGTGTATACACTGCAGAACACAGCTCTCTAGTAGGTCCCTATAGTACGCTGCTGCTACCGGTAGTATCTCCTTGATTGCTTTCGTTGGAAATACACTGTAGTACTAATGAAGGTAGGTGCACACCAATGTATCGTCTCATTAAAGCATTGCCCGGAAATGGATACACAAAAGATGCAGGAATTGCGACAAGGCAAAATAAGAGTTATTTCAAGGTGAGGTTAACGTTCGACAAAACGTTAACCTCGATACGATTCTTAGAGAGATGAATCATGAATGCAATTAAGGTATCAATTTGATTACAGCTACAGTGACAGTATCGACAAATAAAGTGAAAGATTACAATAGTTATGCAAATACAATTCAATCTCTACAACTGGATAAAAAACGGATATTTACTTCCGGACGTTTCGAGAGACATCCATCTCTCTTCTTCAGCGTCACTAGACTGAACTAGCAGAACAATTCAAACCAAGTACAGCTAACTAGAAAAACTGGTTTAACCACTTACTCGTTAGGATCATATGCAAAAAGTCACTCAATTGTAATTCATGTTAGCATGTGTATGCAGTGTATACCCAATTAATCACATATGTATACACTATTGAGAAGGCACCATGATGACGGTTGTAATCAAAACACTGGTTTGTTCTCTATTATCTGACAACAGTTTGGTTGCAAAGTGTGCAACCTGGGGCAAAAATAGGTTGCACAACTGAATTTCAAGTTGCACCACCTACAGTTCACTAATTTCTGGAATACATACATACACAATAGTACATGTTTGGCTGATATGAAACGGAGCTGCCTCAGTCCATTTATTTCTTCCAAGTATTAATTGACAACAAAATCGAGTTCTAAGGATCAAAATCTAAGTTGCACCCAGTGCAACCTGAGTTTAGAAGTAAGTTGCATCAAGCAAAAAGTGGTTACAATGTGCAAGTGTGCAAGTGGGTATTTTGCACACTGGAATTCAACTTCCACTTCTTGTAACATTGCCGGCAATGGCAGAAGATTTATGCTTATACCGTTGTTGATACCCAGAACTCTTGTCTGACAGAGCCAAAAACTTCCACTTCCTGCTCTAATATTGACTCCAAAATCAAAACAGTTACTCAAAACTATATTTCTAACAGCCGACTTTTATTTAAAAAAAGAAACATTGAGTTTATTATTCCTAACAACTAGGTGAGAACAAGGCATGCACACTTTGTTAGTTTCAATGTATGTCTCTTAGTACATTATACTATAACACTTACTAAAAAAAGAAACATTCAGTTTATTATTCTAAACAACCAGGTGAGAACAAGGCATGCGCACTTTGTTAGTTTCAATGTATGTCTCTTAGTACATTATACTATAACACGTACTGTAGTCCGCCTCATCTGTCCTCATACATGTGTAGTCGTGTTGAAATAATTCTTATAGGAATAAGCTAAGAATAACACTACCAGGTAGGTTACTGTGGCGTCGTATGGCAGAGTGGGTAGGCTAGTGCACACGAGATCGAGAGGTTAATTCCTGGTATACCTAGCTAGGCGTTGTGTCCTTGGGGAAAGCATTTTGCATTGCTGTCCTCACTCCACAGCCAAGTGAAAACATTATGTACTTGTCAATGACTTCGGCGGGTAAAAAGGGGTTCGAGAAATGGGGTGGGCCCGGTTTTCAATGCCGTGCCCTTGACACAGTACTAGTGAAGAGCAATCTCTGGCCCTACGGCCTGAAAAAGAGTACGGGACTACTTTTGCCTTGAACTTTAACTTTCTGTCTCAGAGTTGACTGACTTAATTGGAGTCGCAGGTTACCCTAGTTTTGTCACTCAAAAGCTAAAGACATCTCCGTGAAAATGATAATCATCAAACCAACTGTTAGTGCCAGCACTTAACTTCTAGTTTGTAATAAATGCACACCATGCGGAGTTCAAAGGCACAGCGCATTGGTTTTAGGTTCATCTTTTATTATCTTTCATTATTACGTTGATTACCAGTTACCTATCCATGCCCCATGGGATTAAGCGCATCTAGAATAATTTGGCACTTACGAGGGTAAAATAGAATGCAAAATTAAGCATTAAGGAAATGTAACGAGTTGCATAATATACAGTGAAGTTAAGTTAACAGATAAGAATTGGAATATGTATTGATCTTAAGTAACTTCTATTACTTTTTCTCTGTTTTTGAAAGGTAACTATTGCTAGTATAATGAAATAATAATTCGTGCATGACATGGGTAAGGTAAAGGCAATGAATGGATTAATCAAGACCTTTTTTTGCACATTTTGACACACTGGGCTAAATTCAGGTCATGACAAACATGTTGAAAGTTAATAAATGCCAAATAATCTAAATAAAGTTGAAAAAATTTCCTCGCCTTTTAGTTATAGAAGGTATAAACGAACGTATGTCTTCCGATGCATGAAATGTGTGTCTTACTGTATACTTCCTTTGTTTGGTAATCACATCGCATATCCATGTGTGTTAACGTTGGGTTAAAAGGAAATGGGTCGCATAGCTCCATGTCTTCATCCTAACAAACCCCCATGTTGTGTTGACATTTATGTCTCATGATTTCTTTCAGTTAGCAGCAGTATCACTTACCGCTTGTAAGGAATAGAACGCGGCTGTGCGCGTACTTAGGGTAAGACTTCTTATAATTCCTTTGGATCCTTAGAAATGTCATTGTAACGTATATACAACATGCACAAACAAAACATAAACAAAGAAAAAAAACTGACACTTTCTAATGTTTACGCATGTCATACGTATATTTCTGTATGATCCATAACGCCATATGTTTCTACTTCAAAGTCACGCGTTTGAACCATAAAAAAAAACAAAGAAAGAAAGAACTGACAGTTGTATGAAGATTGGCAAACCTGTTGCCTGTAGCAGGAAGCGATCCGCTGTGCTGTTTTCAGGACGCCAGCTGCTTCATTATTCAAATGACCTACTCTGGAGCCATTGGGAGACGATCACGCCGCTACAGTAGGCGTAGCGTAGGAGCGGTATAGCCAGTCTCGTCGAGTCCATGGCGGAAGATGGACAACTTCACGAACGACTTCAACGCCAGCGCCGGCAACCGGACGGAACCACACGGGCTGGGCGCCGTGGCCTACGTCATGCCGACCGTGTGCGGAGTCATCCTGCTGATCGGCGGCGTCGGCAACTCGCTGGTGATCTACATCGTGGCCCGCTTCAGCGAGATGAGAACCGTCACCAACTATTACATCGTCAACCTGGCCGTCACCGACCTGGCCTTCCTGGTCTGCTGTATCCCCTTCACTACCATCAACTACCTGACGTACGGCTGGATCTTCGGCAAAACCATGTGCACCTTCGTCTTTTACATGATGCAGGTGAGTTAGTCCTTATAGAGAGGCCCTTCACTTTTTCACATATCACACTTAATATGCTTTATTAGCTCAGACGCTAAGTTCCATTAAAGTTGATTTTCCATGCACTATGCAACTGGACTGGGCTTTTAAGAAATATACCTTCTCGTCGACCAAGTTTTTAATGGGATTGGTGCATTAATAAAACCCGCCGTGGCTCATCGAAAATAACAAGCCGAATACGTGCCTAGCTCCTGTGCACTTAAGCTGAGTATGTTCTAAGCTCCTTGGAAATTATATATAGAAATACTTCACCGATATGAGTGTGAAAATCACTCTCGATGCTCGCTTTCCGTTTTGGTTTTCTCTTTGTCTTGTTTTCGTCTGGTGTGCGCCAAAGTATACGGGGTCAGCAGACACGTGTGGTCTCCTGTAGTTCTAAAAAATTCTAAGAACCCAGGCATAGAGTTATTGCCGAGCAAGTGTCACGAAGAGCATGTAGATTAGAGCTTCAAAGGCGTACGACAAACCTGCAACCAAATTCTCCATTGAGGCAGCTGCTATGATTCACCTGTTGCTTAGAACCTACGAATTTCGCCCCAGATTTTGCTTCAGTTTTATTTCTTTCTCTCTCTCTCTTTTTTCTCTTCGGAAATTTCAAATAAACCTGTTTTCTTCAGCCTAATTTCTTAGATATCTCTCCATACATAGACACTCTTTCACTTTTTCTAGCCATTGGGCATGAATGAGAGTAATCGATCGTTACTGTCGGTTTTACTTCTTTGTGTAATTGTGATTTATGTGCAAAATAGAGGTCATCGTTGAAAACACATATGCTCAGCTTGGTGTCCCGTGTACCAGTTTTGGCGTTTTCAAGATATGACACTAGCGCTGTATCATATATCACGTATGCGTCTGTGTCTGTGTCTGCGTATGTGTATGCGTATGCGTATGCGTATGTGTATGTGTATGTGTATGTGTATGTGTATGTGTATGTGTATGTGTATGTGTATGTGTATGTGTATGTGTATGTGTATACGTATGCGTATGTGTATATGTGAGTGTCTGTATGTATGTGTGTGTGTGTGTGTGTGTGTGTGTGTGTGTGTGTGTGTGTGTTCGTGTGTGTGTGCGTGTGTGTGGCTGTGTCGGTGTATGTGTGTGTATATATGTGTATGTGCTTGTGTCTGTGTCTGTGTAATTATGTATATGTATGTGTATGTATCTATGTAGGCATGTGTGTGTGTGTGTGTGTGTGTGTGTGTGTGTGTGTGCTAAAGATACCAAAGCGGTACAAAGTATGTTCTCGCCACTATGTTACGTTGTTGCACAGCTAATCTAGCTCAGTGCAGCGCGTGTGCCCAAACCCATACTTACATAGGGTACTGGTTGATTGACGAGCAAACTTCTCCTAGCGATAATCAATCAATCTTGCTCGGCATGGTTAATGGTTTATATCTGACAGTTCGGGAGTGCTTGTCACAATGGTGTGCGCTTGGTGGGCATCAGTGCCCCCTTCGTTCATTCGCAAGGCAGCTACTTGTATATGTACATGTACGGAGCGAGCATGTTCTCTATTGCCCGAGTATTGGTCGTTATCCGTTAAGCCCGGATATATCAGGCACAAATATACATGTCCTGTACATGTGTGCCGCACCCGGATATATCCGGGATAGCGTATTCCCCCGAAGTAGCAGCTTTGCGCCCGTACGTGTAGCGCACGAACCCCAGAAGTTAGGGAGTTCGGTCTTGTTCGGCCATTAACGTTTCTTTTTGGAGGACAGCGGCCAACCCTGGCACTGATAGCATTTTATAGGGCTGAAACTCTGGCAGTTTAAGGGTATGTCGAAGGAAGTTCAAGCAGGCTGTGATAGAATAGAACCACCGGCAGGGATCTTAGGCAGCATTTCCAGTAACAATTTGAATTTTTACAAAGGATGCACGACTAACGCAAGAGCGCAACCATCGTAGGACGGACGTGTCCAGGCTTTGATATTCGCGAACACGACCTCATTTACGTACCACCCGGAACGTGATATCCCGGTAATTGATACCAACGTGCTATCGCATGCTTTAAAGTCAGCTCGCTAGGAGCTTATGGTAGGGTCACATTTTTAAACCGGCACTCGGACAGGCAACTTGCGAAAAAGAACTGTGTGATATTAAACCTGCCTACTGCCTAAGTGCCTAGACTGGCCCCTTGCTCCGATCCGTTAGAAGTCTCCAGGTTGCATGGTCCTTTGCACTTGATACCAAACACAACAAAACAAACAGAACACAGAAGAAGGAGCGACGAGGATAAGATCTGTTTATTTCTTGAGATACCCTTTTATTTTTCGTTTTCACAAACAACCCGGCTGGCTCTTGATATGGTAATTAGACCCACGCATACCTCATGTACATTCCAATGGCTGGCAGCTCGCAATGTCTTGAACATACATAATTACATTATACTTTATTTGGAGTCGTTAAAAAGCCAGAAAAGGAGGTACCGTTTAACCTGGGATTATCAAACATTTCTATTACGAACTCTATTACGCATTCTATGACGCCTCCTCAATTAACATATTAACATAAACTGCACGTGCATTGAACGTCATTCATATCTGGCCTTTTCCTTCTTGGCTTTAAAATGATCATACCGATTTGGAAAAAAATCATTAAAAGATGTGTTACAATAAATTTGGTTTCTTGAAGTAAATGTAAATATTAAATGTATACAGTAGGTTTAATTCTCCTCCCCGCTCTCCCTTTATAAATGACAACTTTGATGCCACGTTTTTACTGATTGAAATGTCATGATTTAAACTTTTAGCCTTGGCTGCTATTTCTGGACTTCTTGTACGCTCCCCAATAAAAGAGTAATATACATAAATGCAGCATGTTAGCCAACGATGTTCACAACTCCTTTGGCATAAGTACCCAGCCCCATGTAATGCTTAGAAATTCAAAGAAGAGGATTGTATCCCAGGCCAAAATTAACTACAGTATCTTGTGCTTCACTGCTCGATATGTATATACATCACATTCAAACTGCTTGCCTACGACCTGATTCAAGATGCTGTTATAAATGGATTGCATTCTATAATCTCATTAGAACGTTTTGGGCATACAGCGACAAGTTAGACATGTATGTACAACATTGTATGTCGCTTGACCTATTTTCGACTGACTAAGCTTTAGGCATTGACATATTTGGCTTTGGATTTCCAATCGGTTTTTGCCCAGAGCAAAATACAATAAAAGAGATAAAGAGCCAAATTTAAAGAACTGTTTCCTATTGTCTAGATGAGGTGTTGAAGGCCTTGGGTGTCAGAAAAACCCGTTTTATCGAGCGCAAAAGTCGATCACGTACCGTCTGTCGAGCCTGCGAGGTCTATATGACATTTTCGGTAGTAATTCTCGTACTCCGGTCTTCTAATTCACTTGACTCCTAGATTTTAATCGCACGATTTTCATGGAAAAGCCGATTTTCGCAAAACACCGATTCCCAAAAGGATAAAAAGTTCAGTTGAAAATACTAACGACCCTCTTTAAGAATCGACCGAAACGATAGCACACTTAAGGGAGAATCGAGCGTACTTTTCGCCTGCCCTTACATTGACCAAGGTGCAATAATCTGCTTATTGGTCTATACTTAAAAATGTCAATGGCAATGATCGCTTTGGTAAGGGCATAATACTTCTGCTTAGTGTTCATATAGTGGAAACCATCTCGAGTTAGGGGATACCTAGAGACGGGCCGGGGCAACTCCTTTTGAGTCTATAACGTGATGATCTTATATGATTGAACCAGAATAGATTCCATTACTGGAAAGGTTACAAGTCATGCATCGGTCACACGAGTGCGTAATACTATATATCTGGCGTCGTGTGTTGCGTAATTTATAACTAGTAGAGCGTTCGGATTGGAATCTAGAGGCCCCATGTTTTATACCCGCCGTTTCCCCGACGTCGTGCCCTTGGGAAAGGCACGTTACACGACTTTCCTCACTTCACCCAGGTGTAAAAATGGGTACCTGACTTCGGTCGGGGACGTAAAAGAAAAGACTACCTTAACCTGTGCTGTGTATGCGGCACTGTCAATATAAGTTACTAACTTGAGTACAGTGCCACATTGTTCTCGTCTGTCCAAAAGCAAATACAAACAAATGCTATTTTCACGTCCGTATGGATCATTGACATTCTCTTGGTTTAGGTAAAGTATGCGGGTTTGTTTGTTTGTAAAATGTTGTATTGGGTAAAATGGGTAAAATGTTCTCCTTTGACTTTTCCCGTGCAGCTTGGTTTACCGAACTGAACAAAAACGACTTCTTACGGTCGCAAACCTAATCTAAACCAAAAAGGTTACGCAACCCATATTGATTTGTACATACCTACTAGTGTGACTTCTCACAGCCTCAACTGGATGATTAGTGTAACACGGATTCCTTATCTGCTGTAGACGCCGTCACACTTTTAATATCGTATCGATATCGTTTAAACGAAAGAGAGATCGATGTCCTTTTGTAGCCAATCCTTCACTTACTGACCCAGTTACGTGTGTGAGATACCTACTCCATCCACATCACATGTCCCACGTACAGGCAACACGTTTTGTAAACAATTTCTAAAGGTGGGGTCACAAATGCGTTTATATTTAAGTCCGTTTGAGGTGCGTATGAAGTTCTTAGTCTCTACCAGGTTCCACAGGTCGCGGTAAAAATAGTACAAATTGGATAAATATAGATACATAACATGCCAGATGAGTTAGTTGACCGAGAAGTATGGTTAGCGACCTAGGTTAGTTACCGACATGTAAGTTGTTTTACGTTGGTCCAATTTCTTTGATTTTTCCAGCGACCTGTGGGGCCTGATGGAGGCAAATACTCCCATGCGCGCCTCATACGGACTTAAACATATACGGAGGTTTGACCCAACCTTTACTTTAATAGTATTTACAGTGTGACAATAGTCCCTTGCCCTGCTAAGAATCTTTTCGCAAATTTAACCCCTCTTAGGCTTAGTCACATTTCCAAACCGGAGCCCGGTCGGGATGTTTTAAGACACGAAAAATTAAAATGTATACCTAGAAATATACACAGATCATACCCGAGAAACTTAGTTTGACATTTTGTGTATTTTGAAGTCTTTTTTTATATCATTTTTTGTCCCGATTGCGGTCCGATCGGGTCCCAGTTTGAAAATGTGACCCTAGCTTAAGCTGGTTAGTTAATCAAATCAGTAAAGCCTAAGCTGGTTAGTTAATCAGATCAGTAAAGCCTAAGCTGGTTAGTTAATCAGATCAGTAAAGCCTAAGCTGGTTAGTTAATCAGATCAGTGAAGCCTAAGCTGGTTAGTTAATCAGATCTGTAAAGCCTAAGCTGGTTGGTTAATCAGATTAGTAAAACCTAAGCTGGTTAGTTAATCAGATCAGTAAAACCTTAGCTGGTTAGTTAATCAGATCAGTAAAGCCTAAGCTGGTTAGTTAATCAGATCAGTAAAGCCTTAGCTGGTTAGTTAATCAGATCAGTAAAGCCTAAGCTGGTTAGTTAATCAGATCAGTAAAGCCTAAGCTGGTTAGTTAATCAGATCAGTAAAGCCTAGCTGGTTAGTTAATCAGATCAGTAAAGCCTAAGCGGGTTAGTTAATCAGATCAGTAAAACTTGAAATATTCTGTGCTGCGGACTTACCTCACCAATCGAATCGGTTTGCCGTATTTTAGTGAGAAATTCCCAAAACCTGTCAAGATTACTGGGCCCACACCAAGGCATATATATGTGCATCCATCCCGTCTATACACGGGCTTAGCAGGACAAGCATTAAGTACATCAAAGCATTCTGACTGCCTGACTGATTATAGCTTATAGCTCTGTTTGATTGAGCACATCCGGCAATAAGATGAAGAAGCCTCAACACCCCATTTTGTAATCTTACAATTCAAAGTTACTTTGGGGACAAAGAGCTTCTAGCTTTGTTTGACGGATGTACGAGTACACGTCCGTCAATCAGATACAGAACTCATATCACTCCAGGACACGGGGGGATAGGTTGTTAGCGCACGTGCTATATATGTTATATGCTATTGTTACATAGTATCATTTATCGTCATTGAGTTTGCCAAACTTTCTCTGTGCTTTTGCATAATGAGCTACTCACATTTCTCAAATCCAGTACAGCAGATTTCAAGAGACTCGATGCTACAGACAGATTTGTATATATCTTTAGATGCCACAACTCCCATAATGCAAAGATAGACAAATATATCAAAGACTGCTTTGCTATTAGAAAGAATACTGAAACTCATGATTAGCCCAACTCGATTGTAACACTATATCAGAGACTTGTGTGTTAATTGGGATGTTAAGTCTTATTCTATACCTATTTTGTACTTTGTGTAATAGTAGTTGCCATACATTGTACCATGTACAAATGTCGTGCAATAATGTTCTCTCTCTCTCTCTCTCTCTCTCTCTGTATACATGCGGTACTTCTTCTTCTTCTTGCGGTATTGCCAAAATTCTAGCAAGAAACTACTTTGACTGCTGTGCCACATTTTCCTTGTCGAATGAAAAACATATTAAGTGTATACAAAATGTTCTGTTTAGTTCCAATAAGGTAAGTATCTATTATGACTTCTTTGTTGGTTGGAAACCGGGATCGAACATCTTATCCTCTCTTACTTTAAGTATGAAGACATATTTGTGATAAGTCAGGAAAGTCTGGAAACTTGGAAAAAGAAGATTTCTGGACAATTACGAAGATAGGTTATAGCTGTACTAATGCAGTGTACGTGCTGTAAGTAATTTCATACCGGAAATATATATAAACATTCCCATCAATAAATTAATTCAATCGAGGCTTTTCGTTAAGTTTCATATATGCGTCATTACACGTGATCATATCATATATGGTATTTAACCCCAACGAATATCGAGATCTCCTTGAAGTACAAAACGTAAGGTGGTATCTCACTGCACTTGGGGCATTGGTGCGGCACTGCGGGGCTCGTTCACTACAGCACTGTTGAGTTATTTTCACCGATTTTTTTTTTTTAATCTAGTTATAGCGTATGACGTAAAAGTATGACTTAAAAAGACAACAAAATACACAAAACGTAAGAAAATCTGTTCTGTTTTTCTGAAATTCGTTGAGTATCCTTCAAACGCCATAGTGCCGCACTGGTGCCCCACGTGCAGTGAGATATTAATGTACTAGCTATAGAGTCTTTCAACGTCCTGTTGACAGTGTTGTGTAAGAATTCAGAGCCATATCATCAGAAGGCCACTAGCTCACGAGCTGACGAATTCCAGACGTGATCTTGTCAAAAGATATGACGAAAAAGGAAATTGATTCTTCATGTGTCCCACTTACCGAGTCCCGGGTAGATACTACGTAATGACTTTACTCGCAGTTGCACAGGTGGCAGAGAAAGATTGAAAACGCGTTCCCAGTAAGAAAAGTTTTTTGTGTTTTGGATGCTACATACTCACATGCGCCAGAGTAGAATTATGTAACATGTACTTTGCAGATCCGAGATTGAATTTTCAACAAAGTATTTACATGTGAAATATAACACTTAGTTTTGAAAGTACGATAATATTTCTCATTACCAAACGAAGTTATGGAGTAAAGGGAGACAATATGGAAATGTAATTTCCTCATGACTCAATTTCGGAAATGGGAGGATTTAGTGGTAACAGGGTAGAGGCAGATAAGTTTAAGAAAGGCAAATGTAGGATATACAAACATGATATCTAGACGCCTCTTGCACTTAGTGCGTTTTTGCAAGCAATGACCTTATACCGTAAATAGGCCGTCGAGATCGTCACGCCTTAACGCGTAACGGAGTCTCTAAGAGCCGCGGTTGCATGGTGGAGGGCGATAGCTGTATTTCAGTAGTTGTTTATTCCGGCCCTATGTCAGGATCTTAGGACGAAAATAACTCTAAGCCTTCCCACTGCCCATTAAACTGCCATAAACTGATGGCGCTGTACTGTACTGTAATCTGTAAAGACTTATGCATATTGGCAATCACGTATTAGTACTTTTTGATGTAGATCCAGGGCTTAACGATCTATGAAGGGGATGATCTTGAGCGTTTTGGAGCCTGTTTTTTTGACCTGAGAGAATTTCTATTTTATCACAGTGAAATTTTTTGAAGGTTCACGTGACCATTGCACAGGTAGAAATGTCTGAACGATTTTATTAGCCAGGATGCCCTCAGAAAGACAGAGAGACGGCGAGAGACAGAGATAGAGAGGGTGACAGGAGAGAGACACACACACAGAGAGAGAGAGAGAGAGAGAGAGAGAGAGGGAGAGACCTAGACGATCTAGACGACATACGTAGAAGCCATACATTCCAAACCAAACTGGACTACTTGATTCGAAATTCGTCAATTCGAACATCGCCAAGAAGGTTGTATTTTGGGTAGCGTTTGTGTGTGTTTTTATTTATTTGCAGAAGATCGGCATAACTCTAAAACGGCTGAATGTATTGTATTGTTGTGGTATATTTTACATGATGATAAGTCTCTCTATACGAGAGGTACACAAATCAAACGGTACCCTTAAGGATTTTTGATTTTGTGATCTATTCCCGTCACGGCATTGATGACGTACATCATGACTGTAAAACTGATTAACGCCACTATTCCAAGAATCTCATGAATGCTAATTGATAATACATATCCTAGTTAAACTGTGGTAATAGATACCCATAGACTATATCCCTAATTTGGTTGTTGCTGATTGTAATTGGTTATGTCCTTATGTTGTTACGTAGCTGTTTAGGTAACAGTCCGTGTATGAGAGTTGCTTGGTAACTGTAAATAACTATAAGTCTGCGGGGATCTAATTTCGCAGTTGGAAGGAAATGAAGCATTATCAATGTTTTTTAAATCCTCAGCTGAAACAAGGCGGAAAGCGGGCAGATGACAGATATAACTTTTTTTGTGCCACGTTAATTTTCAAAGGTTAAAGGGGAAACAGCGGGCATTAAACCACCGCGAAAATTACAATATTTACAGTATGGCCTAAGTTGGCCGCTGTTTATTGTTCTGTTACCATGGTGATGCCCTACTTCGTCTGTACTTATAAAAGATCATTTGTTTTTTCTTTTATCTTGCTCTATTTTTGATTGCCGATGTTCTATATTGTGGCTGCTATTGATATTGAATGTAGCTACATTAATTCCTTAATTCATTAAACGTATTGCTGGACGCTTGTAAGTGGCGGTTAATTGATTGTACCATGCTTGATTTGGCTGTAGTTATTAATGACTGTAGACTGAACATGCTCTCGCTATGTATGGCAGTGTGTTGTCACCTCCACGAGTGATGGAGGTATTTTTTTCAGTAAAGTTATTTGTATGATTTTGCTGTCCGGTGATAATGTTATGACGGGAGAACCTCTGGTTGGATTGTGATGATATTTGGTATATCGGTAGGCGTTGGGAACGCGATGGGACTCCTGGTGAGTGGAGTTGGTACTGCAGGAGAATGTCTGTCCATTTTTTTTTACGTCTTTTGCTCCATTTTTGCATTTTTTGCTCCAAACAAGCCCTGGTCTTGATTGAAGATAGAAACACGGGAGGAACCATTCATTTCTTTTGTCAGTGACCCAAAACTGCCGCGCCTTTTGAAGAGTAGGAAACGTAGTAGCGTGGGGAAATGACACGTAATTAGAGGATGCAACCCTTAGGTGACTAAACGGCCACACATAGCCGACCATGGCCTCCGTACCACCTCCAGATAATGATTGGGACTCAGTCGTAGGCAGGGCCTTTTGGGGGTTGGTCGGCGAGATTGCCTACCTTTCTTTGAAAACTGTCAGCCCTAAAAATAAATGGGATAGGGAATTTCCCGACCTCATAACCCCTAGTAGTTACTCAAGCTTGTCGAACCTCGATGTTTCTGACTTAGGGAGAAGAGATGCTGCGACAGTTAGCGTAGTTCAGTTCCTAGAAGAAGTCCCAATGGCCTTGCACTGAGCAAACCCGTTTTTAAAAAAAAGTTAAAATAATTCAGGCATATTTTCAATGACTTAACATCTGCAACGTTAAAGCAAACCTTTGGCAAATTTGCCAATGAAAGTTAGATATGCAAGGTTACAGTCATGATCAAGAATCTGGATAGCTTTTGGAAACGGCCAGACGCTCCATGTAGCATTCACTATTTTTCGTCAGTGTGTGGGTGGGTGTGTTATGTTGTGTTATTGTCACACCCCTCGCCTTATGATGGAGTGATTGATGAATCGAACCTAATTGAGTATTGATCGCTTTTAGATTATTCCCATGACCTTTGACACCTTTAATGCCCCCTTGGACCTCAAAACGACACCTTAAATAGCACGCAACATTTTCAGCGGCGTCTAGAATCTGGATCAAAGCCTGAGAATACTGAAGTGCACTAAGTACCTGGCAACATCACAAAGCCCACGCTAAATTCAGTAACTTATAGTTTGCTTGAAAAGCTTTCACATGCATTAAGTTAGCTTTCTCACGGTTCCAACGTATAATACGCCAACGCAGAGATGTAGTTTGTGTATAAATCAACTATGTCAATTTGGAAGGTTCTATGATCACAGATATTCACAATGGCGTAATTTAACGGTAATTGCAAACAGCGAGCTGGTTTAGTTAATGGCACCTTTGGAAGTTCGTCTCATAATTTGGAAAATGAATGCTCACAAACACTCGATATCTAGCTGGAGATGGATACGCCAGTCTTTGCAAAACGACAATATTCACACAATGAGAAACAACCTGGGTGTTGATGTGAACTAGTGGGAGCTGCGAAGATAAACATATAATGGCATTAAAAAGAGTAGGTTGTGTAGATGTACCATACGTTTAGATTGTTCTGCCATTACAGTAGATGTATGTCACTACTGTCAGTGAAAAACAATCTGGGTGTTGGTGCATTCTAGTTGGAGCTGTGAAGATAAAGATAATGACATGAAGAAGAGTAAGTTGTGTAGATGTACCATACGTTTAGATTACTCTGCCATTACAGTAGATGTATGTTGCTACTGTCGGTGAAAAACAACCAAGGTGTTGGTGCATTCTAGTGGGAGCTGTGAACATAATGACATTAAAAAATAGTAGGTTGTGTAGATGTACCATACGTTTAGATTGCTCTGCCATTGCAGTAGATGTATGTTGCTACTGTCAGTGAAAAACAGCTTGGGTGTTGGTGCATTCTAGTTGGAGCTGTGAAGATAAAGATACTGACATGAAAAAGAGTAGGTTGTGTAGATTTACCATACGTTTAGATTGTTCTGCCATTACAGTAGATGTATGTTGCTACTGTCGGTGAAAAACAACTTGGGTGTTGGTGCATTCTAGTGGGAGCTGTGAACATAATGACATTAAAAAAGAGAAGGTTATGTAGATGTACCATAAGTTTAGATTAATCTGCCATTATAGTAGATGTATGTTAATGTTGCTACTGTCAGTGAAAAACAACTTGGGTGTTGGTGCATTCTAGTGGGAGCTGTGAAGATAAAGATAATGACATGAAAAAGAGTAGGTTGACGATGTAGATGTACCATAAGTTTAGATTGTTCTGCCATTACACTAGATTTATATTGCTATTGTCTGTATCCTAAAGGATAAAGACTGCATCAATAATAGTATATTCGCCCTACATACGCCTGGCTTCTTACCATTTTTCTTGCCATACATCTAGTATTAAATCTTAATATCTCCGTGTAAACTGTAGGGCGGGGTATGACCATCAATAATGAAACAGTAGCATTAACCTGATTCTACATTTGAGTAACATACTTTTTGTTTTGGTGATCTACTTAACTTTCTTCTTGGAGTGTCAAGACTTGAGGACCCGAGCTAGAGAGGCCATGGGTACGATGTCTGGTATCCTAGACCGGACGTTGTGTCCAGAGAAAATGCGCTTTACATGATGACTTTCCTTATCCCAACCAGATTAAAACTTGGTACCTGAATTCGTTTCTTAGGGAGATCAAAGGTGATAGAAGGAGAGGGATGGGCTCTGCCTTTCAATATCGCACGCTAGACGCAGAGAATAGCAATTAACGCACTCTCGATACAGTTCCCAATAAGCTACGGGACTACCGTTTCCTTTTTTTACCTTATACATTAGATTAATTAACACGTGCCGAAATCAGTATTCATAGTAGTTGGTATTACTAATGTTAACGATGGATATATATTTAAAGCTACACCATGTAATATTTTGTAAATTACAAACAAGCCATTGGTCGGTCGAATATGCGAATATGACCATGTTTTTGTTTGAAAGATCACAAGATTTAAACATGTGTTATAATTGTCCTGTCACACCCTTCCCGTATATTAGTATGTACTTCATCAGTGTTAATATAACTGACTGTGCTAAGAAATGGTAAAAAAAATGTAATATTTCGGAAATTGGAATGGGATATTGTAGCACTGGTAGGTATCATTATATCACTTTAATGTTTTGAAAAAATACAATCTGATGAATTGCTTTTTTTTAACCCACTCTCCAAAAAGATCTCTTCAGTGTCACTGACGAAAGATAGCGGATGTTATCTGAAATGTCTGTTTCCAAAATCATAACCAGTTGCTTGAGTGAGTAATTGCTACTTGGCGCATCTGATGAATTATGTTTATGAATGTTTTTGTTTTTTTCACAGGTAACAGTCCAGGCCACGTGTATCACGCTTGCAGTTCTGAGCATTGACCGCTACTGCGCAATTGTACATCCACTCCGCTCCATAGACTACCGTACACCGAAGGTTGCAGCCATTGTCAGTGCGTGTACATGGATAGGTACGCTTTCCACTGTGCTTAGTAATACAAACTCACCCAGGACTTCAATTAACACAAGGAGCGTTCAATTGCCTATAGATTGCAAATCACAAATCGATATATTGCAAATTGAAATCCTTTGATGCGTCCAATACGATTTTCTGGAAACAAAACTGACCAGCAGTGGCAGCAATATAAGCACATGGCCCGGCATTCATCAAAGACCCCATGTGAATTGATTGGTCCACGTGTATAGGTAAGGGGGCCGGTCTCAATTGAATTTTTCGAAGCCATCAATTAGCGTTCTCTTTTATCCTGAAATGGCTGTATCATCAAAACAGGCACTGTTTCCTTAGTTAATTGCCATACTGACTACATCTAAAGCCGTTGAAGATTCTACGATTTATTTATCCAAGCGCCCTTTGCGCAACTTCAAAGTAAGTCCTTGAGGTGCGCGCTCACTGCACTTGCGTCAAGCTTGCGACACTGCAGGGTTCGAAAGATACTCAGCGAATTGGGTTGCTAATCTAAGAACGAGATAAAGAACGAATTGCTTGTGTATTTTGTCGTCTTCTAAGTCATATCGTATTACGCAATATCTAAATTAGAAAAATAGGAGAAAACAAAACAGAGACGCAGTGAACGAACCCCGATTGACGTAAGTGCAGTGAGATATCACGTGTAGTCAGCAACACGTGAATGACAAATGATAACTCTGCAATGAAACTATGTATCATAAAACTCGTCGCATCTTCAAAGCTTCTTGGATCACCGTGTGTATGCGTTTGAGATAATGTAATGTTTAGCTGATGTATCCGCCCTCATTATCAACAAAAAAGACAAGGGGAAAGACAGTATTGTAGGACGGTCATAAATTCAAACTGTACAGATGAGTCATTAATTTAAACAATATAGAGAGAACTTTATTTCACGACTTTGCAACAGGTACAATGCATAGTAACTTGTACATACATAATATTGCAGCTATAGATAGTATCTTAGAACTTATCTGCTTTATACATAACCAAAGTATGTAATACCAATAATCTAGAAGATGCTGATGATAGCAGTCTGTATGCTTGGCCATGAATGTATAACATGTCTTTACATGGAGCTAATATATGAATTGGCCTGCTATGATAATATCAGTAGAGTAGAGTAGAGTAGTGTAGAGTAGAGTAGAGTAGTGTAGAGTAGAGTAGAGTAGTGTAGAGTACAGTAGAGTACAGTAGAGTAGAGTAGTGTAGAGTACAGTAGAGTAGAGTAGTGTAGAGTAGAGTACAGTAGAGTAGAGTAGAGTAGAGTAGAGTACAGTACAGTACAGTACAGTACAGTACAGTATGTAGAGTAGTGTCGAGTAGAGTACAGTAGAGTAGAGTACAGTAGTGTAGAGTAGAGTACAGTACAGTACAGTACAGTACAGTACAGTAGAGTGCAGTAGAGTAGAGTACAGTAGTGTAGAGTAGAGTAGAGTACAGTACAGTAGAGTACAGTAGAGTAGAGTAGAGTAGAGTAGTGTAGAGTAGAGTACAGTAGAGTAGAGTAGAGCAGAGTAGTGTAGTGTAGAGTAGAGTAGAGTAGAGTAGAGTAGAGTAGAGTAGAGTAGAGTAGAGTAGAGTAGTGTAGAGTACAGTACAGTACAGTACAGTACAGTAGAGTAGAGTAGAGTAGAGTAGAATTGAGTTGATTCAGTCAGTTCCAGTTACACCGCTCATCAGTTAGGCTGAATTTTATATCAGATTATCTATGATGATGTATTTATGTCCATTTTGATACCAAACGAATTTGCATCACAAGAAGACTGTTATAGGATGTAAATGGAAGGAAGATCAATAACAAATCACATTAGAGTGACCTATAAGAGTAATCTACGGTCACAGTAACGACTATTTGTGATGCGTGTTTCACCATCTCCTTCAGCCCCCTTTGTCTCGGGTCACTGCTGATTATTAGTCTCTACCAGACTGGCTACGCTGGCTATTACAGGGAGAATAATTTGCCAGGGGAGTTTTGCCACTAGAGGAGTTAGCCGGCCGCACAGGGAGCATTAAAAATAACCTTAGCGTGGACTGGCTCTCGTGGCCAATTTCCCGAGTTTTTGCCGAGTTCTACGATCCCCGTAGAGCTGGTGGATCTGGATTTTTAAAAAAACGTACAAGACTGGTGTTGGAAGATATTGCAAACTAAATATGTCTTATAAGTGTATTTCAATGAATGATAGTCAATGAAGTGTTACATATGTCTTCTGTGCTGTTGTTTTCACCAGGCTCGTTCCTCCTTGCACTGCCTCTGGGTTTAAACATGCAAATCGAAGTGGTCGACAACTTCGGTCCTCAGGATATCTGCCGGGATGTCTGGCCCAGTCCGTCTGCACAGAGAAGCTACATGTTGTATACCTTCCTCATCACCTACGTCATCCCGCTGGTCTTCTGTACCATCAGCTGCTCCTTCATCGTGCGGAAACTCCTGACCAGGTGAGGGAACACATTCACAGAGTTGCGCAGAAAATGCACCTTGCATACTCTTGATTGTTTATTTAGTTTCGACACATTTTTTTTCTGTGTAAAATTGATTGATCATAGAGGGCGAGGTTTCGATCTGCTATATAGACTGAAGCATGTACATTATTGCCAAAAAATTGTGACCTTTGGCATGCTTTGACCTGTAGTTGAACTCCATATTTAAGTTGACAGATTAATCCATTAGTACATCATGAATATATTCTGTCTGTAGCTAGAGTTGAACTCCATTTTTTAAACCAAAACAAACCTGAAAAATCCAACTGGTTGTAAAGACTTGAGGTTTGAAATGTAGATAAATTTATTTATCTTGCATGTCTTAACCATGTATTGAATACGAAATTCCATTTACCACTCCCTCCCCACCAGATTCAGCATCAGCCACGCCCAGAAGACCGACGCACAAGCCAAGCAGACCCGGCGGACATCCTGCATGGTGGTGGGTGTGGTGGTTCTCTTCGCCTGCTGCTGGCTACCAAATCACATCATCAACCTGTGGGTTGTGTTTAGCCCTGGGCAACTGCAGATAACTAGCATTTTAGCATGGACCAAGACAGTCGCACTGATTCTTTGCTATTCCAATTCGATGCTGAACCCTTTTGTTTACACGCTCCTAGGAGAGAACTATCGCCGTTGCCTACGGCAGTCGTTCCCTTGTCTGTGCAGAAAACTGCCCTCGCGTAAAGGTGCTCTCGCCACCGGGCGCAGCTCTAGCTCCTCCCGGCCAGGGAAGACAGCTACAGACATCACGCTAAGATCCTCTGCCGCCAGGCCCGTTATCGTTACCTTTAACACTAAACGCCCGTCTTGTAGAGCGGTGACGTTTGGCTCAATCGAACAACCTCAACCAAGCGAGTAATAAAATAGTAGTTTCTTAACGGAGCTACGGAGACCTCTGCCAATGACGCATTTTGGTTTGGTATTGATCACCTAAAAGTAGGCTGTACAATTCCAGCTCTCGTCACTCGCTGAGTTAATTATCCACTCCCCAAGCAGACATTATGGTTAGGCCACTGACTTAGTCACTACCTGGTGACATGACAGAAAGGTACCTGGACATACATGAAAACAGGGCTTCCTGGAAAATAGGTTGCTAAACGACGTACCCACATCTTCACAAAGGTCAAATAGTGCGAAAAGATCATCCATGTTGAAAGGGGCGTTTAATTGTATATAGATAAATCAATATATCACAAATCGAAATCCATTGATCGGTTCAATACGATTTTTTAGAAACAAAGTGTAGTAGCAATATAAGTGCATGCCCCGGCCGGCAATCACCAAAGACCCCACGTGTTTTGGTAAGAGAGTTGGACTCAATTGAAATTTTCGAAGCCATAAATTATCGTTATCTTTTATCTCAAACTGGCTGCATCATCAGCACGGACACTTTTTCCTGGGTTAATTTCCATACTGACAGAGACGACATATACAGTCTATAAAGTGTCAACTATTTATCTATCCAAGTGCCCGCTTGCTGTGCAACTCCAAAGTAAGCATCGTGAGCAACCAATGAAAGCTCTGTAGTTGAGCTATATATAAACTTCAACGTTTCTTGGATCATCGGGGGCATCCTTTTAAGATCTGCAAGGTTTAGCTGGTGTATCTACTGTCATTAGCCTTCCTGGCTGTGTATATATGCTAATGTGACATTCAGATATAGATTTGATCCCTTCTAAAATGATCCCAGACAGACAACGACGGGGAGTCTAATGAAACAGAATTTCCATTGATCCCTTTCGTCTAAGTTGAAAATAAACAAAAAAGGGAACTTTTAGTCTCTACCAGCGGATGTGACTCAAAACTTAAATTGGAACTTCGATTTAATGAATCTTGTTTCTTGCTACTGTAATTTGCATCATCTTAGCTTAAGACAAGGATTAAGAAACAGCTAAAGGTCAAGAACGAGAATAAACCACTTGATAGACAACTTCAATAACGGCTGGAGTTAGGTGTGGGGGTATCGGCTCTTCTGACGTTTGACATTTCGTGAGTTGGCACTTCAATTGGCAGCACCCAAATGGATATAGGTCAACTCACTAGACTGTAGCCACACATTACTAACTTCAAAACTGTTCTGTTTTTGCTGTGGAGCACAAAGCTACCGAAACACACAGCTAAGGAAGGAATCCTCGGTTGGTATCAGTCGGTATAATTTGGTTCAATGAGGTTGAAGCAAACGCAGCAGATGCTCAAACTGGGTTGATGCACGCAATGCCCGAGGATCAACTTCTAACCAGGAACTGTCTTTGTCCACGTTGAAAACCTGTGCCTAAATCAATATGTTATGTAATAAAAAAAACATTTATTGCAAAGTCTATAATTGTAAGTAAACAAATATCAATGCTACTCTATAAAGAAAGTAAATATACATGTGAAACAGACAATGAAGATTAATCTTCGGTCACTTGTTAGACTATGCTAATGATTTGCATCTACGCTTGGAGTTTGACTCCTCGTCCATATTAAAAGAATTGCGGAGTTCCGGACGAAATCTTGTAAAGCAATTGTTATTGTGTAAAGCTGAAGTTGATTGTACTTATCAGCGGTATATCATGTATGTAACCTGTACCTATTGTACATATGGTATGTCCGACTAGATAAGATGAGGGATCTGAAAATGTGGTCTTGATATATCAATGAAGGTTTTAAACATACAGATGATAGATTTTGGAACGATTAGATGTGATAGTGGTACTAGGCAAGAACTTAGGGGAAGCTGTCTGAAACGTCTGACTGTTTCTAACCAGTCTTTCTATCCAGTTGTTTGAGTATCTATAAACTTGCTTGACGGAATGTATATGTTTTGTCTCTACCTTTCCGCACACATTACTCTCTACAAAATGTAAAGAATTCCACCTGTCAAGTCTGTCAATATGACAGAGTGAGTGACCGAGACACGCCATTTATGATAATGTAAACATGCATAATTAGTCCCACAGGTGTGTCAACATACGGCAATAGCACCAGATCATCATGACATGTTTTGTTAGGTTGGTGTTTGAACAGGCATTGGAAACATTGGAAACATGGATTTATTGCAGCCTATTGGAGTCCATATTCTTTATAAGAAGTACAGTGTGGCGTATATATTATAGCTTTGACTTTACTTTATTCAGACTTACAATTGGCTTGACAACATATGTATACAAGTATACGCTTTGTTGTATCTAATGATATGTATAGCACGAAGTAGCTGTTATTATGGCACCAGGTTTCTTGTATCAGTACAAGTCTATTGTTGATTCTAATTTTTGTTATGTTTCAGGTGCGATATTTCTCAAAAGACCAATGGTGTAATTTACATGTACAAGTGCAATATCTTACAAATAGAGATTAGAACACAAAAAGGCGATGCTAAGAAACGTATGGAGCTTTTAGTCCTGGTAAAGAGGTAAAACCGGCTTAAACTACGGGTTGGTATGTACGAGAATTGAATATGTGACTAAATATAGTAGACTTACATTTAATTACCCAAAGACTTAACTAAGTCATGGTATTGTCTTAATAGCTATTCCACAATATAAGCAATGCTCGTACCATGACAACAGGTTTCTCACATTGACAACTAACTTGCTCAACATTGAAACCGACCGATGGATCTAGATTTGTATTAGCAACATTCTTTGTAAAGGCACAATACATATCCAGCTACTCTACACGTAACGTGTATAATGATTTTCATTTTTTAGCACTAATATCGGTTATATTTCCCTGCTGGTATGTTCTTGTTATGTATTTTTCCTCTTCTACAAGGAACCAATCAGAGCTTGGAACTGCATCAGCATATTAGCTGTATGATATGAACAATTACAGGTTTGCGATAGCAAAACCTATTTGCCATTTTTTTTACTGTTACACGAAGTCATAGGGCGAGTTAATGCTACAGGGAAAACATTCTCCGTTTTCGCGAAAATGTTGCATTTATAGTTTCTTGATTGTTGCCTTGTTATCACACCTACAACAAGATATATGACATTATGTACAACATTGCCAGTAGTGCCCGTTGCTGTACCTGCTGCTCATGAAAGGTGGCGCTTCTGACTTGTTCTGTGTGTATGTATCACTTGAGAATGTGATGTAACGTACTTAGCAGTGTACAAAAAATATTACAAACAACAGTATTTTCTCTAGCATGTTTCATTTAACGTGCATAATCAAGGAAGGCGAACTATTCAAAATCATACAATGAAGCTTGCAACTTGCTACATGCTCGCCAAGACTTTATAGGCCAAAGATGTCCCAGAAAACCAGGTACGTATACATGTATACTAGTAAGTAGCTAATTTGTTATTTGGCTAAGTGATTATACAATCCGGTCTCGCCTATTACCGAAACAAAAACAACCTTACACAACCGAAAACAATCCCACGAGAGCCGAAAACAGGCACAAATAAACGACAAAAGTAACCAAAAACAATAACCGAAATATAACCGAGAAGAACTAAAATCAACCCCAAACAATCACGTGTTTGACATTCCCATGGAAGTACACACCATCAACAAATATCACAGTCAAAAATAGTAATATGATAAACTAAGCCCAAACATGAACCATCTTCCCAATGCCGCACTAACATGATCACACTTATCCTTCACACTTCAGTTGCATATTCCTCTTGTTTGTCCGGCTCAAAGCGGTCGGCATCCGTCGCAAGGGTTATCTTGATAGCCGGGATGTTGTAGTCAGAGCGGCCTGGTCCAATTCGTCTGTGTGTCTGGGATGATAAAAGGAAACTTAGTCATCAGCAAGACTGTAAAATGAGGCTAGTATAATCTTTTATAAATCTAATCCTAATTTGTAGAGTACGTCAGTCTTCCGTTTCTAGTTTTATATGGTCAGTAATCCACAAGTTAAGAAGGGGGAGTTTTTTTTCTTTTCTTTTTTTGCACATGATTCCATAGATCGTCTGCGTTTGGTACCTTCCACAACCTTTTTTCTTTGCATTCTTCACACTGCAGCGACACCTAACGGTGCATACTGTCCACGCCACAAAATAGTCGTCAGGTGCAAAACATTGGTTGTGTAAAAATGATTTTCAAGGTTTGTTCTCGGCCCCTCAACATACAGAAGGAGCAAAGGAGCAGAAACCTCCTAACTTTTAATGATGATTAGATAATGTCAACTTTTAATGAAGTCTGACGCCGTTTAATTAAATACTACATGTACAGCGCAAGGTACTGTTTGAATTTTTTTTGTAAAAGTAGCATGGAAATTATTCAACCCCACATTTTGGCAACACTACAACTTCAAAATAATGCGCAATCATAGTAAGTGTTAAACAGATTGTTTATTGCATTTTGATCCCAGAGCAAAAGAGAAGTCCATCCAAAATTGCATATTTCACACATAAAGCAAAACTATTCACCCCACGAGGGCTGTCTTTAGTAAGCTGTGCATCACCCTTTAGCTTCTATGACCTGCTGCAGACGGGCCGGACGGTTGCCTGCAAAAAGCTTCTTTCAGCAGTCTTTGAGACATTTGGAAAATTCGCCGTTTTTGAACTCAAGTCTACGTGCCACAACATGTCTATTTTCAAATCCCACCAGAGATTCTCAATTGGGTTTATGTCTGGAGGCAGTGATTGCCGGCTTGCCACTTAAGAACCCTCCAGTCTCTTTTCCCTAAATATGACTTTAGAAATGTTAATGAGTGCTTGGGGTCATTGTCTTGTTGTGCTGGAATGTTCAACGATGTCCAGCTTCAGCCTTTTCAAGGACCTGCTGATATTCTTGACCAGAATTTCTGAAACCGTCAGAGAGAATGGTGGACAAGAATCTTAGATCTACTGCAAAAGACCTGAAAAACAATTTTCCTGAAGGAAGAGCTTATTTTACAGTGAGAATAGTATACTATACACTTTTTTAAATTTTTTTAAAAACATTTTATTCTTCATTTACAATGATACAATTAATGATACAATCAAGTGTGCAAGTAACCATGGTTATAAACAATAACAAAAATAGATTACGTCAAATATACATATACATATAACGAGCTATTATAGTTCACAACATGTCCCCTGACTTCAGTACTACACTAGTTCTGTCTGAAGAAAGAAGTGGCGAACAAAGTCCTGCATATGACAGTCATCAAGTTCATGGTAACCATAATGTAACTTAGTACCTCTTTACAATGACCGTTGGTACTAAAACACTTAGCTCCACTCCCATCATGACTCCCATCATAAAATGCAACAAGTAAGTGCTCACAAAGAGAGGGCAAGCATCGAAATACAGATAAAAGCGGATACATCTGCAACTCAACAGTACAAGTCATATTACATATACTATACACTTGCTTAAGGGCTCAATAGTAAAACCCAAGACGCACAACGTTATTAAAGGCAAACCACAAGAAAAGACGCCTCAAGTATGCTCAAACCAACTTGGCAAAGACACAGACGTTTTGGGATTCTGTTCCATTGACTAATGAAACAAAACTCGAGCTCTTTGGTCCTTTGGATGAGAGGCTTCTAGCGCTTCTACTAGTGGGACTTAGAATCTCCACTGTACTTATTGAAAGCAACGTGGATTAAAACAAAGGCTCAATGGCAAAACACAATTACACACAATTACTAAAGGCACATCACAAGGAAAGACGCCTCCAGTATGCTCAAACCAACTGTTGAACCAAAACGTGAGCTCTTTGGTCTGAGTGAATTGCATTGAAAGCACGGTGGATAAAACAACAATCAGAATATGTTTGCTAAGTATATCAGCAAGTACATTGAAAAGTTGAAGCTGGCGTGTCAATGACCTCAAGTACACAATAAATCAAAATTCATAGAGGCTCGGTTGAACAAAATAAGGCTGTAAAATCTCCGTGGAAAATCTCTGGTGGGATTTGAATAAAGCTACTGCGACACGCACGTAGGCCTAAACATATCACCGTGCTGGAGATCATTGAACAGAACGGATGGGTCAACGTCCTAAAGCCAGAAGGTTGTTACAGGCCATCGTACCCGTCTGTAGCAGGTCATTGCAGCCAAACGGTACCGCACTAGTACTAAAGCATTGTAAAGACGTGCCGTGAAGTGCTAAATACAGCCACATGAGAGGTTGAATAATTTTGCAACTTGCTTTTTTGTAAGATGAACAAGTGGTGAGCTTTTTATCGTATTGGCGAACGATTCATAAGAAGAGGTATACAACACCGAGTCATTGGTGCAACTTAGATATATATCAACAACTTTTGATGTTATGAAGGCATGAAGCAGCCTGCTACCTTTATGGTGACGTTTTACACATGCAATAATGACATCCTACACATATCTCCAAAAGACACTCTACCTTCGGGGTGTTCGTCCCATCCCGCTTCTGCTGGTTGCCATGACGACAGCATCCGGTCTTCCTCAGGCACTTCCGGTAGTTCTCCCCGAGAAGGGTGTAGACGAACGGGTTGATGGCGGAGTTGGCATAGCTCAGGAACAGGGCGAACATCTGGGGAGGAGGCGAACATGTATTCTCGTCAGCAACATTACGTAGGTAAACGTGGGATTTATAGATACAGTGGTGAACGTCAATAAAGGCTGGTAATCGGTTTGCCAAAAACCAATCCCACTTTCCGTACGGAGATATTCTCCTCTCTATCAACTACAATTACGATAAACAAACCTTACTGATCGTTACCTGGTTATTACTTTGGGGATTGACTAAAGATAATCAGTGATGAAGAAGCGCATGACGTCTACATGTCTTATGTAAGATTTTCGGTCACCACCGGACCAAGACACAGCGGCGCCATGTAAATGAGTTTTCTTTCTGGTGTGATATTTTTCTTGGAAAACACCAAACGATGAAGGCCGCACAAATTTAAAAAGTTTGAAAGTTGATTATTTGCTTATCTAACGTTACAAACTCGCCAGATCCAAGCTGCTTGGTTGCTCACTTCAACGAAGAAAGAGATTGATAAAGTGGCTACCGCGAAATTACTGGCAATATAGGACAGACACAGATAACCTCATAGCGCGTTGATGGGTACAGTCATTAGACATTGCAGTAAATCAACACACATAATCGACACATAACGTCTTTATGTCTTAAAGCGATTTCCGGTTGCCGGCGGACCAAGACACCATGGAGCCATGTAACGTTGCTTTCTCCCTGGTTCGTTATTTGTCTTGGAAACATCCATCTATAATATCCCCAAGGCCACAAGGATCTTAACGCTTAGGCGATAGAGAAAGTTGGGGAAAAAATGTTTGTAAAATCCAAGTTGATTGGTTGGGAACTTCAACGAAAAACAGAAAGTAATTTACAAAGTCGTCATCGCTTGTCAGAATCTTAATCTTGGCAATTTGCCGAAGACTAAGCGACGCTTCTCAATCTGCCGCGTGCAATCAACAGTAGCCTTTCTGGCGTGAGTCTTTCGGTGCGGTCTTCTTAAATGACTATTATCATATAGCCAGACCCCGCGGACCAATCAGAAGTCCCCGTTCCACGTTGGTTATGACGCCGTAACACAAAGATTCAGGCCAGGCAGGTGTGTATCGCTCCTCTGATTGGTCAGAATGAATCGACACCGGCACCGGTGTCGATTTGCATCGACACCGGCACCAGTGTCGATGCCAATCGACACCGATGCGTGTGCGATTCTTTTCGACCAAACAAGAGCAGACTTACGCCCAAGAAAGTGAGGTATGTGCAGACATTGACCAATAAAAAGG